>NC_064816.1:24920902-25038538 GCF_023721935.1 Panthera uncia
TTTCCTTTCCTTTCCTTTCCTTTCCTTTCCTTTCCTTTCCTTTCCTTTCCTCCTTCGTTCCTTCCCTCATTCCTTCGTTTGTTCCTTCCTTTTGTGCTTTTTAATTTTGAAGCCCGTATCCGTTGGCAGAAGAGCAGCAGCAGGGGGTGGGGTGGGGTGGGGTGGGGGTCCGGTGCTTCCTGCTTCTCTCCCTGGCAAGTGAGTGGTATCAGGTCAAGCCTCCCGCCCGGAGCACCTGGAAAAGGCCCAGAAACAGGTGCCTGAAACTGGGACTCGCTTTTCTCCAGCAGGCCTGTGCTGACTGTGGCAGCTGAGAGGCTGCAAAGCTGGCAGGGCTTTGGTGTCTTGAGGCCTGTGGCCACAAAAATCTGAATACACCCCCATCTTGGTAGTAGTACCTGGACAAATCTGCAGGCTTGACGTGCGGCTCTAATAACCGTGAGGAGTACATTCAGGAAATTAGATAAGAATTTCAGCAGAAAACTGGAAAACATAAAAAAAGAATCGATGGAAGTTCCCAGACTGAAAAATACAATGCTGAAGTTGAGATTTGCAGCTCAGGTCGCACACAGGCTCTGAGGCACTGGCCAGGTTCTGGTCCTAGGTCAGCCTTTGCTACTTACAATGCTGGTCCTGGTTTCTTTTTGCATGGAGGTGAAATCCACACAACCTACAACAAACCATTTTAAAGCGCAGGAGTCAGTGACAGGGTGTTAACAGTGTTGTGCAAAAACCAGCTCTAGTTTCAAAAATTTTTCATCACCTCACATATACCCCATGCCTATTAAGTAATGACGCCCCATCCTCCCCACCCCATCCTTGGTAACCTCTAATCTGCCTATTATGGCCGTATCACATAACATAAACCATACAGGATGTAACTTTTGTGTCTGGCTTCTTTTGCTTAGCATGTTCTCGAGGTTCATCCAAGTTGTGGCCTGTATCAGTTTTTGACTCCTATTTATGGCTGGATTATATTCCGTTGTATGGATGTACCACATTTTGTTTATCCATTCACTTATTAATGGATATTTGAGAATTGTTCCTGCCTTTTGGCTTGAATGAATCATGTTGCTATAAACTTTGCATACAAGTCCCTGTGTGCACATTTTCATTTCCCTTGGGTATGTACCTAGGTGTGGAATAAGCCATTGTTTCATAACTTCTTATTGCAGTTTCCTTGTCGATAAAACGAGCTGGTAGTGGTGCCTAACTCGGAGCGTTACCCGAGACAGTGAACGCAAAGTGCTCAGCTTGATAAACGGTTGCTGTGGATCAGAGCTGTTACCTGATTAGGTTGTAAGTATTTGTTGACGTGTCTGTCTGCTGCGCTAGGTCACAGGTTCCTGGAGGGCAGGGGCTTTTGGATACTTGTCTGCATCCCCTGGTGCCCGGCATCCTGTCTGACATGGAGCAGAAACACTCGGTAACCATTTCTGGAGTGTTTGGAGCTGATTCGTTCCCATGCACAGCTTTGCCCTTCCCTTGGACTCTGCCAGTGCCCTGAGGAACACAGATGTTAGTGCTCTTTTTCGACCACTGAGGAAAATGAGGCTCCTGGAAGCTGAGTACCTTGATTAATTATAAGGCTGAAGAGAAGCAGAATCTGAAGTCTGGGTTCATTCATTCATTCAACATCAAATATTTACTGAGCACCTGCTATGTGCCAGGCATGTTCTAGAGAGTGGGGTCTTCATGAATTATTTAGAAAGAACACAAATGAGATCAGTAGGTTACATAGTATATATATATATAGGTCATGCACTATCCACTAGAAGGTGATATGTGCCAAGGAGAAAAATAAGGCAGAAAAGGAAGGTAGGGAGTTGCCAAGAGAGGGTTGAGAGAGTTTCAGTTTCTATGGGGTGGCGGTGAAGGCCTCACAGAGAATGGGACTTGAGTCCAGACTTGAGGAAGTGAGGGAGTCAACCATGTGAATGTCTGTAACTATGACTCAGTAGGATCAAATTAGAAGTTTTGGATGAAGATCTCTCTGGACAAAGATGATGCTAATGATGATGACAGCAACTACTTCGTGTTCAGCTGCCATGTGCATAGCCCACATTGTCTTCATGATTTCGTAAGCACCTCAGAACAGCCATCTGAGGTGGTATTACTATTATTCCCACACAACTCATCAGTGGCTGAACAGGGATTTGAACCCGTAGGAGTCCAGAATCTATGCCATGCATGGACTTCCCACAGCTTCCTGGGAGGCAGTATGGTGCCATGGTTCAGAGTTGGGCTCTGGAGTCAGATCTACTAACAGGATGCCTTTGAGCTGCTTGCTTAACTTCTCTGGGCCTTAGTTCCTATCTCATAGAGGTATGTGAGGATTGCATGTGGCAATAGACATAAAACACTTGCTCAGTACATGGGGCAGTTTCTGTTCTGATTGTCATTGTTATTACTAGAGAAGTTTTGCGTTTTGGAGAGCTCTCTGGCCCAGTGGATTCCCTCGGTCCTAACCAACTTGGGATCGACCGTATGACTCGTCAACTGTCTAGGCCAACAAAGGTGCACGCCACTCATACTTGGAGAACAGGGGACCCTCCGAGACCTCACTGAGCTTGGCCAATCACGTTCTAATTGTTCTCATATACTTCTCAATGAGTTTCTGTAGCCAGCAGCATTCCCAGTTTAGGCTCTAGGGACACCAGGGAAAAATGCTCTGTGTTAGCTCTAACCCTTCCCTCCCCTCAATTAAAGATCTACCCCAGGGCCTTTGGAGAGAGGACTGACCTCCAGATATTTTGGAAGGGCCTATCTCCTATCAGGAGCCGATTCTGGTCTGAGCTGAGAGCATATTCATGGGCCAAAGTCTGCTCCAAAGTAAACACGTCATCACATTCCTCACAGCCTGTAACCTCCATGGGGAGAAGCTCGGGCCATCATGGTGCAAGGGTGGTGAGGAAATCTTATCTGACTCCATTTCAGCAGGATCCCACCTAGTTTGAGCTTAGTGGGGGACATGGGGGAGAGAATGGAACAGATAATCTTAAACAAGTTGAATAAAAGAGCACATTTATTGAAGTTATTCTCTGTGGTGATGGGTAGAGGAGACAAGGTTTAGAAGACAAATATGTTATGTAGTGAAAGAGCACACATTTTATGTGGGTGTGCCTTTGAATCCTTATTGCTTTTTTCTGTCCATAAAAATTAAACAGACTTGTTTTCTTTTCTTTCTTTCCTTCCTTCTTTTTTTTTTTTTTTAATTTGTGTGAGAGAGTGTTCAGGGGAGAGGGACAGAGGAGAGAAAGAGAGAGAGAGAATCCTAAGCACTAAGCAGGCTCCACACCCAACATAGAGCCCGATGCAGGGCTGGATTCCATGACCCTGGGATCATGACCTGAGCCAAAATCAAGAGTCTGACACTCAACCGACTGAGCCACCCAGGCGCCCCTTTTCTTTTTCTTTTTTTAACAGTAAACTACGCATATTTGAAGTTTACAATGTGATGTGTTTACACATCCACCCCACCTTCACACTCATACACACATGCACGTATATATTAATGAAACTATGACTGCAATCAAAATGGGGAACATATCTATCCTAAAAGTTTCCTTATTTTCTTTTGTAATCTCCCCCTCCCATCTCTCCTCACCTACCCCCTAGAGCCCAGGCATGCACTGATCTGCTGTCATTTTGGTTAGTTTGCAGGGGCGCCTGGGTGGCTCAGTCGGTTGAGCATCAGACTCTTGATTTGGGATCAGGTCATGATCCCAGAGTTGTGGGATCAAGCCCTGTGTCCAGCTCCACACCGAGCATGGAGCCTGCTTAGGATTCTCTCTCTCCCTCTGCCCTTCCTTCATAATGCTCTCTCTCTCTCAAGCTAAAAAATATATATGTATTAGTTTATACTTTCTAGAATTTTCTGTAAGTGGAATCACACAGTATGTGTATATTTTTTTTGTCTGGCTCCTTTCACTTAGCAGGATTATTTTGAGATTCAGCTGTGTAGCTATGTATATTCATAAGTCCTTCCTTTTTATTGCTGAGTACTAATTAGTTCACATACGGATGCATGACAGTTGGTTTATCCATTCACCTGTTAATAGACCTTTGGGTTGTGTCTAGTTTTTGGTAAATAAAGCTGGTACGAACATCCAAGTACAAGTGTTTTTATAGACACATGCTTTCATTTCACTTGGGTGATTTCCTAGGAGTGGAATGGCTGAATCATATGGTAGTTATATGTTTAACTTTTTAAAGAAACTGCTTTCCAATGTGGGAGTACCATTTTACATTCCCACCAACAATATATGTTTAAAAACATTAGAGACACATTTGAGGTAGAAAGAAAATCCTTAAGGTTGAAAGTAAACGTTCTTATTTTTGTTTAAGTTTATTTATTTTCAGATAGCGTGAGTGGGGGAGGGGCAGAGAGAGAGGGAGAGAGAGAGAATCCCAAGCAGGCCCCTCACTGCCAGCACGGAGCTGGACTTGGAGCTCGAACCCCCAAACTGCGAGATCATGACCTGAGCCGAAATCAAGAGTTGGTCGCTTAGCCAACTGAGCCACCCAGGCGCCCTGAAAGTAAGAGTTCTTATAATACCACCTCCTAGTGATTGCCTGATTAACTGTTTCCTGTAAGTCCTTCCAGCATTCTTTGTTTTCTTATCCACCTATAGATTCCGACTGAGACACAGAGGTGCTCTGCACAGGCTAATAATCTGACAGCCAGCCCCTCAACTTAATATTTTATTTTATTTTTTTATTTAAAAAAATTTTTTTAAACGTTTTTATTTATTTTTGAGACAGAGAGAGACAGAGCATGAACGGGGGAGGGTCACAGAGAGAGGGAGACACAGAATCTGAAACAGGCTCCAGGCTCTGAGCTGTCAGCACAGAGCCTGACATGGGGCTCGAACTCACGGACTGTGAGATCATGACCTGAGCTGAAGTCAGACACTCAACCGACCAAGCCACCCAGGCGCCCCTCAACTTAATATTTTAAAAACAGTTTTTCAAAATTTAGTTAGGCAGGATGTAGAGAAACTGATTTTCTGTTAATAAAGTATATCATTCCTCTTTCTTTTCAAAATACAGGATTTATTACATGCACAGAAGGAAACCTGACCTTTTAACTTATTTGGAATTATCCTGGAATTGTAGTTTTCCAAGCGGTCTGCTCCTTGCTGCCTGTATTAAAGGGCATGTGACTCAGGTGACACACTCACAGATGACAAGGTCTCGGGGCAGCACGTAGCTCTGACCAACAATAAGCTGACATGACCAAGGATCTGAGAGAATTGTCACCCAGCTGGACTCTGGCTTAGTGGCACAGCCAAGAGTTGCCCCTACTGTTGGAAAGAGAATGTTCTAATTTCCCTCAGAAGATGCTGTTTCTCTTACTGGTTCCTGCAGGGCTGTCCCGCGTGGAAACCTGAGTTAACTGGCACCGTGTTTTGATCTAGTCCATCGCTATTTGGCCTCCCCTTCTAGACCGGCACCCCACTAGGCTGCCTGGCTGAATAGCCCAGTGCATATATTAACATATATTAATGTTATTTTTATTTTAAAAGAGTGTGTACATAGGGGTGCCTGGGTGCCTCAGTCAGTTGGGCATCTGACTCTTGGTTTCAGCTCAGGTCATGATCTCACAGTTCGTGGGTTCGAGCCCCATGTCAGGCTCTGCGCTCTTAACTCTTGGGATTCTCTCTCCCTCTCTCTCTGCCTTTCCCCTGCTTTTGTGCACACACTCTCTCTTTCAAAATAAATAAACTTTAAAACAGTACATTTATAAAAAAAATGAAAAATGTGTACATAAATTGGATTGTACAAATTCATGTTGGTCTGTAACTTGCTTTTGTTTTTCTCCACTAAACAATACATTCTGAGATCTTTTTTAGGTCCATCACACTCTTTTGTAAAACGTACCAAAGTAACCCCTCTGATGAATGTACTGTGCTGTGGTAGTTATCAACTGTAATGAGCATAGGAATCATCTCGGGGATCGTGTTAAACTGCAGCTCCTGAGTCAGTGGGTCTGGGGTGGTGCCTCATATTCCCAGGTGCTGACCAAGCTCCTGGTGGGGCCATACTTTGAGAAGCAAGGCTATATATATATAGTGGACGTGAGGGACCCACCAGTGAGAGACATTTGGGCTGTTATAAACAGTGCTGCAATAAACAGCAGAGTCAGAAGACCTAACACTGAACTTGTAGCTCTGATATTAACTGTGTGACCGTGAGTGGGTCACTTAACCTTTCTGGGCTGCCGGTGAGTCCCTCCTCCCTGGCAATTCGGTGAATGGTCACAAACGCCTCTACTCTCTTAAACCCTACGGATAAAAATAAACAGTCCCTGTCCTTGAGTGCTCTGAGAGTCATAATTCTAATCCTGGCGTGCAGAGCATTGGGGGAGAGGGGAGTACGCAAGATAAGGATGGAAAAGTCTTTGTCAGCTGTACTGCCGGCCACAAAGGCAGTTCTGTTCCAGTTGGAAGACAGTCTAGGTTTGCCAGGTGAGCAGTGGCTAGACAGGGTTTTCTTCAGCAGAAAAGTGCTCTGTGGCATTTGTCTGCACTTTAAAAAAAACAAACCAGTCCCGCACATAAATCTTCCAAAGAAGCCAAAGCCAAACTGGGTGGGGGAAGAGAGCCCCGTCATTTGCAAACTGGCTTTTTTTTGTGCGTGTGTGTGATTCCAGCAAGACTGGGGAGGGTGGGGTGGGGTATTCTCTGAGTGAATTCCACCTTGGACTGGGAAGGCCCAGAGGGAGGAAATCAAGGCCCTCAGCAGGCCCTGTCTTCCCACCCCTGCTGAATGAACAACACACACATGTCCAGTGGATGGTGGCCACCGCCTTCATTCCTTTACCAGCGTGAGGCAATTGCTTCTGGCGGCCATGGCTGAGGCCTCTGGGGGACTGAGAGCTCAGAGACTCAGAACTGACCTCTGGAGTCGGTTAGACTAGGGTTTGAATCCAGACTCTGACACCTAGTACCAGAGGGACCTGAGCAAGTGACTTAATTTGTTATTTGCAGCCTCAGTCTCCCTGTTTGTAACACGGGGATGATGATAATAGCATCAAGCTCGCAGAGTCTTGCAAAGATTAAAGAAGGTAAGTCATGGATGTGAGGTGGTCAGGCAATCAGGGAAGTGGCCATGTACTACAGCTATAGGATTCAAGGAGGGAATGTCGATAAAATCACAGTCACGTAGCCCGTTGAGTGAGTCCGGGAAAGAATGGCTCTCGTGAACGTCGCTCATTCCATTTTGAACTCCACCTTAGTCAGTGGGTGAGTGGGAGAGCGGGGTGCCTTCTCTGAGCATCCTGCCTACCAGCACCCCCAGCTTCTCTTAGGGCAGGGCTGGCTGGTCCTTCAAACAGCCACTGCCTTTGCCGCCCCTTGGGAGAAGACCTGCTTCCCCAGCACCCACACACGTAGCCCCAGGACCTCTGCAGCAGGGGCTGGGGGTGGAGGGTGAGCCCTCTTCCCTCTCCAGTTGCTGCTGAGAGAACCAGCTCCTCTTCCTTGAGGGGATGGAGGCAGAGCAAATGTTCTCACGTACAGTTTGCTCCTCTTTCTTTCTGGCAGGGTGTGGACCTCGGTGTAAAATTACAACTGAGAAGGCCCCGGCCCTGGGGCAAAGATGTAACTGGGGAGGACGTCAGTTCATTTTGCAAGTCCTCGTTCTCCATCTCTGTTCCCTTTGGAAACTTTCAGTCTTTGCTCTTTGATGTCCACTCGTAGGGTAATCATGACATTAACAGACATTGTCACATCATAATCACGGTGGTAGCTCTCTCACAGATACATGCTAAATGCTTTGCACACGGCTTCTCATTTGTCAGAAACCCTCCAAAGGTACATGGTTAATGTAGGTTACAGGCAACCCCAGCTCCCTGCTCTTAATCTTGACTATTGTCTTTCTTAGCCCTTCCTTAGACTTAGTATCCAGTTTAGCACTCTGTGACCTTAGGCATATGATTATTTCTCTCAGCCCCAATTTCCTTACCTGTAAAATGGAAATAATAACAACATCACCTGGGGTTGTTACAATGATTAAATGAGAAGGGGCGCCTGGGTGGCTCAGTAGGTTAGGCGTCTGACTTTGGCTCAGGTCGTGATCTCGCGGTTGGTGGGTTTGAGCCCTGCATCAGGCTCTGTGCTGGCAGCTTGGAGCCTGGAGCCTGCTTTGGATTCTGTGTTTCTCTCTCTGACCCTCCTCTGTTTGTGCTCTGTCTCTTAAAAATGAATAAATGTTAAAAAAAAAAAAAAAGAAAAAGAGAAAATGGCAGTACTCAAGAAAAGGAAGTTTCTATTATTATTATTTATTTTACTGTTTTTACTGTTACGAATATTCCGACATGCTACCATAGCAGTGGACCCCAGGACACCAAGAAACCACAGAATCCAGGTTCACCTGGGACCCCTTTCACAGAGCTGTGGATCCTGAAGTGTGGAGGTGGGTTTCACACATAGGGGCAGGATTCCAAGATCAGGACCCTAGTAAGAGTGTTATGTGTCTCTAGCTTATTAACTGGTTTATTGCAATATCAAGTATATCTCTATACCTGCGTTGTTCAATATGATAACCCCCAGTAGCTAAAGGCAGCTATTGAGCGTTGGCAATGTGCCGAGTCTGAATTAAGACATGCTATAAGCAGGGCACCTGGCCGGCTCCATCGGAGAAGAATGCAACTCTTGGTCTCAGGGTCGTGAGTTTGAGCCCCATGTTGGATGTAGAGATTACTTAAATAAACAACTATTTTTAAGTAAAAAAATTTTTTTAATATATATTTATTTTTGAGAGAGAGAAAGACAGAGCTTGAGTGGGGGGAGGGGCAGAAAGAGAGGGAGACGCAGAATCTGAAGCAGGCTCCAGGCTCTGAGTTGTCCACACAGAGCCTGACATGGGTCTCGAACTCACGGAACTGTGAGATCGTTACCTGAGCAGAAGTCAGTCATTTAACTGATTGAACCACCCAGGCGCCCCAAACAAATATTTTTTTTAAAAAGACATGCTGTAGGTATAAAACACATGTCAGACTTCGAAGACAGTAATATATTTAAAAATATTAATTGTATATCTGAAAATTATAACTTTTCAGATATATTGGGTAAAGTGATCAACTTGTTCTAGTTGCCACAGACATTCCTGGTTTTAGGACTGAAATGAAAGGCCTGCAACCCAAGAAACCCCTTAGTCTTGGGCAAATCAGGACAGTTGGTCATCTTATTTTTTTAAGTTTATTTATTTATTTTGAGAGAGATGGCGGAAGGGCAGAGAGAGAGAGAGAGAGAGAGAGAGAGAGAGAGAGAATCCTAAGCAGGCTCCATGCTGTCAACACAGAGCCTGATATGGGGCTCAAACCCACACAATCATGAGATCATGACCTGAGCTGAAGTCTGATGCTTAACCAACTGAGGCACTCAGGTGCCCTGAGTTGGTCATCTTATTATTGGTTAAAATATATTATTGTAAGTAATTTCACCTGTTTCTTTTAAAGTGACATTTAACTTTTAAGCGTTACTAGAAAATTAAAAATTATATTGTGGAAAAAAATTATAATGTGGCTCTCATGATATTTTTATTAGACAGTATAAGTTCTATTAGGTCTTAAACCCCAGCCTACACCCTGCCAGAAGACAGATGTGACAGTTGCCCTCCTTCAACAAGTGGCACAGAAAACAGCAACTAAACCTTAGCATAAAATAGGTGGTGTGACTGCAAGGGCTGTAAGAGTGAGGGACTAGGGGCTCCTGGGTGGCTCGGTGGGTTAAGTATCAGACTTTGGGTCTGGTCATGATCTCACGGTTCTTGAGTTCGAGCCTCGCAACATGCTCTCTGCTGTCAGCGTTGGATCCTCTGTCCTCCTCGCCCTCTGCCCCTTCCCCGCTCTCTCTCTCTCAAAAATAAACATTAAAAAAGAGAGAGAGAGAGAGAGAGAGAGAGAGAGAGAGAGAGTGAAGACTAAAGGACAGGCATGGATTTCCCATGTTGAAAGGAGAGATGAGAGCATTCTAGGCAGAGGGAACTGTCTGAGCAAAAGCATCGAGGTGATCAGGTGAACTTTCACACACTTGCTTGGAAAGAAGAACCCCTTCCATCCCGCTGATCCGGCGACTTGTACAACGTTGAGAAGTAGACTCATAGTGCTTCAGTCTTCCACCGGTGTTTATCCTCAAGTTCAGCCAGTCTTCTCCTCGTGGGTGTCTGTGCATCTGCTGCTGTCCTGCCAGGTCTACACTGACCTGTAGGAGTTATGGCTCTGCTTGTGTTTTCTCAGTCGGTTTATTCTGACTGGGATCTCTCGGGGCTGCAGCAGATTGGTGTCAGCATATCTGTGAGTAACGGACATAGAGGAGAGCCATGGCTTTTTACAGAGACATGCTAGGGAAAATGCAGCTAATTCCGGCTTTTTCAGGGACTGGTAGTGAGGTCTCTTAATTTTGCCTGGTTTCCAGCTACCTTTATAGAGTGCTTATTGTGTGCCAGGCACTATGCTAAGAGTTTTGCTTGCCTTATCGAAGCACCCTAGGAAGAGGTGTGTTACCTCCACTACCTAGACCAGAAGACTGGAGCTTGCAGAGGCTATTTGTTCAAGATCACAAAGCCAGAATAGCCAAAAGTCACACTCAAAGCCTGGGCTTTTTGGGGCTTTACACTCTTCCACTTTGGACAGTTCTATACCAAGAGATCAGAGAAGGCTAGGACAGAATTTAGAAAACAGGGATTGGGTATTTGTTAAATGAAGGCCTTGTCGGGCAAAACTATGAAATGTACTGGCTAAAATGCTACCTGCAGAAATGTCTACCTGAGTTGTTCAGCCCTTTTCTTTTATCAAATATTGATGAGGAGTCATCTGAAGACTTTGTGTGCTTCCTCTCCTCAGTTCTCAAGCCACTGACCTCTACCTCTACCGTGATTGCCGAGGCCCCTTCATCTCCCATGAATTGTTCCCTGGAGAACTCTTTGGTTTCTTCTGACTGGGTAGAGAGAATCACTAGACTTGTCCTGAAACAGGGTGTCTCAGCTCTGGGTGAAGTGTACTGGATATTTTACATGCAGAGTTATTTAGTTATTTGTGTCAAGACCTGATGAAAACAATTATATGGGAAAGGGGGCCTTAGCCCCCTTTCTCCATTAGCTCCAATCTTCCCTGGCAGGGAGCAGGTGCCTTGGGGCGTGAGACACTTGCTGATAAGTTTTGATGGATGAGTTTGGGTGGAGAAAGCATGGGGAACCAGGAAACTTGGGTATGAGGGAGGCAAAGGTTACCAACACTGTCTCTAGTGATTTTGGTGCTCAGATGGTGTGAACAAAGGCAAAACCCAGACTGAGAACAGGGTTCTCAGGGGGCCTTTAAACATAGTGCAGACTTTGGAGTTAGAATCAGATTCAAGACCAGCATTGCCTAGTCCATACCAGCTGACTTCTAGCAAATCTCTTTACTTAATCACTGAAGGAGTGGAATGGTCCTTCAAATAGCTATTTTGTCCCTACTATGGGCCAGGGCCAGGTAATCCACTCTCCCCTCACCCCCCC
Organism: Panthera uncia; assembly: GCF_023721935.1. Classification (NCBI taxonomy): domain Eukaryota; kingdom Metazoa; phylum Chordata; class Mammalia; order Carnivora; family Felidae; genus Panthera; species Panthera uncia. The sequence goes on from NC_064816.1 coordinate 24,932,405, forward strand.
CCCCCCCGGCTGTTTTGAGCATTCCAGTGAGTGAGGCAATCTGTCTGAACAAAGCACTTCAGTGTTGTATGCAAATGACTTGTTTGTATAAATGTTACAACCACAAATCTGCTGGCTTCTCCTGGGCAACCCTCAGGCTGGAAGCCCTTGACCTCCATCCTGCCCAACTCAGATTCCCCAGGAAGACCCCTGTCCCTAAACCTGGGTTATGGGTCTCTTCTTGGCCCCAGGACACTCTGTGCTTTTCTTGCACACCTGCATTCCAGTCCTGTTTGTACTGTATGCCTTGGGCAAGTCCCTTAACCTCCCAGTTAACTCTTGTCAGGTGTGGCCAATAGCCAAGGAACTGTTTAGCACAGCTCTTAGCATAGGGGCAGAGCAGGTACTCAGGAAAAGCTAGCTGCTACTTTTACAATTATTCAGCTCTTGACAGTAGAGGTCTGGCCTGAGTTTCTGCCATATCCCAGCACCTAGCGCAGGGCCTGGATGAGTACACAGCAGGTACTCAATATATGGTGTTTGTAGGCAGAATAACAGCCCCTAAAGATGTCCAAATCCTAATTTCCGGAACCTGTCAATATGACTTACATGGCAAAGAGGAATTAAGGCTGTAGATGGGATTAAGATTGCTAATCAGTTGATCTAAAAATATCCTGGGTTAACCAACTGTCCGGATGGAATCACAAGGGTCTTTAAAAGAGGAAGATGTGACTATGGAGAACCAGAGAGATGATGGTGTGAGAAAGACTCAGCCTGATGTTGCTGGCTTTGAAGATGGAGGAAGAGGCCACAGCCAAGGAATGAGGGAGGTTTCTAGGAGTTGGAAAAGGCAAGGAAACAGATTCTTCCCTAAGCCTACAGTAAGGAATGCATCCTGCCAACACCTTGATTTTAGTTCAGTGAAACCCATGAGGGATATCTAAGCTACAGAACTGCAAGATAATAAATTTGTGGCTTTTTAAAGACAAAGTTTTGGTAAGTTGCTACAGCAGCATTAGTAAACTGATATGCACTGCAAATTATTCATTTCTATTACTACTACTAAGCTGTATGTGATAGTTGATTTGTACTTTTCTCACCCATTACTGTATGAATTCCTCAAGGTCAAGGAATAAGTTTGTCTTACTTAAAAAAAATTTTTTTTAAGTTTATTTATTTATTTTGAGAGAGAAAGAGACATCCAGAGTGGGGAGGAGCAGAGAAAGGGAGAATCCCAAGCAGGTTCTGCACTAACAAAGTGGGGCTCTAACCCAAGAAACTGTGAGATCATGACCAGAGTGAAACCAAGAGTGGACGCTTAAGGACTAAGCCACCCAGGAGCCAGGGAATGTTTGTTTTATTTACCATTAGTTCTCAAGTGCTAAGAGGGCCTCCCACACAATAGGCACTCAGTAAATGCTACTGATGACACTATTATAATTCACGTGAATTTAACTGATACAAATAGTAAAGTGTCCATTCCTTCTCCATGTCCTCCAGTGCCTAACACTTTTGTCTGGCACACAGCAGAAGGTCAATAAAAACCTTTATTGAACCTTACCGAACCTATACGTGGATCAAGTACTACTTACTTTCCGCACTCCCCTCTCTCATGGCCCACGCCGCCGCTCCCGCCCATCCTGAACGCCCCTTACTCCAGTGACCTTCTTCTTAAGCCAATGTCTCCCCACTGGCTTCCTTTTCGCCTAGGTAGTGAGCACCGAGCACGGGGTCCCTGGACACCTTGCCGGCCGTGGGGTGCAGTGCACGTTTGGGACCGCAGGGGGCGAGCGTAGTCCGGGAACGCCCGCCGAGGGGTTGGGACGGGGCGGGGCCTCGAGGGCGGGTCGGCTCAGTGCGCAGGCGCGGGTCCAGACGCCTCGCGCGGCGAGGGGCAGGCGGCTGCAGAGCAGTCCCGGCCGCGGCTCTAGTAGCAGCGAGTTCGAGCCCCGCTCCCGCTCCGCTTCGGTTCTCGCTCCCCCGGCCCTTGGGCCTCCCGACGCCAGTCCCGGGCAGTCGCTGCGCTTTGCGCTCTCCCCGCCGCCAGGATGCCGGTAACTGAGAAGGACCTGGCGGAGGACGCGCCGTGGAAGAAGATCCAGCAGAACACCTTCACGCGTTGGTGCAACGAGCACCTCAAGTGTGTGAACAAACGCATCGGGAACCTGCAGACCGACCTGAGCGATGGGCTGCGGCTCATCGCGCTGCTCGAGGTGCTCAGCCAGAAACGCATGTACCGCAAGTACCACCAGCGGCCCACCTTCCGCCAGATGCAGCTGGAGAACGTGTCCGTGGCCCTCGAGTTCCTGGACCGTGAGAGCATCAAGCTCGTGTCTATCGGTGAGTGCCCTGGCCCAGCCGGGCGCCGAGGTGTACCCTCCCGCCCCCGCGCGTGCGCCGGGGGGAAGCCTGGGTCCCCCTGCCGCGCGCCCCTACCGCGCCCAGCAGCCGCGGGCTGGGTGTGGGCGCTGAAGCGGGGTGCGTTGTCCTCCCGGGAGAGGGGACGCAGGAGACCTAGGTCTCCTTCCCAGTGCCTTTTCCTGGGCTAGGACTTTGTGTGATGGCCTCGCTGTGCGTCCTTGGGGGCTGTGGATCCTGGGCTTGGGTTGGGGCTGCACGGGGAGAGCTGGGGCTGTGGCATGTTTTCCGCACCCGCGGTGCCCCTGAGGGGGAGCTGGAAACCTCTGGTCCACGGTCCATAGAAGTGGGGCCCCACTCAGATGTTCCCCAAAACGCTCGCCCCGCTGCGCCCAGGCTGGTGCGCTCAGCGGCTGACGAACGGGCGGTGGCTCTGACGCCTGGCGGGAGACTTGGGGAGGGACAGTTCTCCGAGCCTGGGGCCTCTCCGCTCAGGTGGGGACGGCGACCTGTTACCCTCCCCCGCCGTCTCTGGCTTGGGTGTGTGCCCCGAGGGGGGAAGGGGAGCTGCGGGGGGGGGGGGGTGTGTGTCCTCCTCTCTCCCTCTGCTCCCAGCTCAGCTCTGGCTGGGTGCCTTGGGGTGAGCCAGCTCTGCCGCCGAAGTGATCATTTAGGGACAGTAGTGGTATAGTAACTACTGTTTTGTAGGGAGAGCCCAAACTTGTGCGCGCTGTGTGCCAGCAGCCTTCCAAGTTCTCAGTCCTTACACAAGCTGGGAGTTGGGGTGTTCTTAGACCTACTTTACAGACAAGGAGGGGGGTCCAGAGAGTTAATTGACTTGCCCAAGGTCTTGGAAGTAGGAAGAGTCTCGCTGAGAATGGAAGGGAAACGGGTACAATGAAAGGAGACTTTGCCTTCCTCTCCTAGCCTTCCCCACACCAGGGTCTTCCTGAGAAGGGGGAGGGAGTTGGTGTCAGGTTCCGCTCCCCTCCGCTGGGAAGAGAGAATGAGGGTCAGGTCCCCGCCAGGACCTGGGGTAGTTGAAAGCTTCCAGGAAAGCCACAAGGCTGCTGAGGGCCTGGGCTGTGACTGTAGGGGGAAGGGGTGTGTAGTTATGTGGGTGCGTGTGTGCACTTTTATGTGTACAGAGGATGTAGTGTGTACACAGTGTGGATGGGCAGAGAAAGTGTGTGCACCCATAGTGTGTGTGTGTGTGTGTGTGTGTGTGTGTGTGTGTGTGTTTTCTGCCAGGTGAGGCTCTTGCTGGAGGAGCTGGCCCAGGCCTGGGTCTGGGGTCTCTTCCAGAGAAAGCCAGGCCTTATAGTGACTCCTGTGATAGGAGGAAAGGGTGGTGGGTGATGGGCTGCACGGGGTGGGTGTGGCTGCTGGGACTTTCTCCAGAGCAAAAGGGGTTCCCTCTAGGCTGAGTCTCCTCTGTCCTCTCCCTCCCCTTCCCCCACACCTGCCCTGGCAGGTAGGGCCGCTTCCTGCTTCCTGGGCCCAGGCAGCCACCCCATCAAGGGTGGCTTCTCTGCAGAGCTGTGTAACAGGCTGCCTCTTTTTTGGGGTCCCATCTCCTACAGCTGTGGAAGGAGAGCCCCAGAATTATCCTGGAACTCTCCCCTTTTCAGAAACCAGCTTTCCTTCTGGGGAATCTCAAGGCCTGGCTGAGCTCAACTGGGATCGCTTCTTCTTTGTTTTAAAAATGTGTATTTGTTTAATTAAATGGGCGAAGAAACTTAAAGTAAATCAGGAGTATCCAAACATGACATGAAATCTCTTCAAAAAAGCAAAACAAAACAAACAAACAAATGAAACCACAGCACCAGAAAATCCTGGACTGCCTAATTTACCAACTGTTTACAGAGGCTGTGCTGGCTCCGCCGTGGCTTCCCGTCACTGCCCTGAACTTGGGGGTCTCATTCTAGACTTTGTCTGGTCCCTTACATTTTCCTGTTGACCCTCATGATTTTCATTTCTGAACCCACCTAGGACATAGCATTGTCCTGACATTCCCAATTAGCCTCCCCTTCTCTGGTTGTGGACTTGTGGGCTGTTGGCAACTTCTTGCTGTGGACCTGTTCCCACCACAGACTACATTGTTTCATTTTATTTTAAAATTATTTCTTGGATCCTATTCCCCCAAGTGGCATTCCTGGGTCAGAGTGTGACCACATTTATGACTCCTATCATTGGCTGCCTAGTTGCTCTCCAGAAAGATCTCACAGTAAACAGGTTTTCCAGCCTCTGAAGACTGGAGGGAGACTTGCCAAGTGCCAGAAGTCCCATGGGGGTGATGCCTGAGGCCTCTTCTCCCTGCTCCCGGGGCTGTTCTGGGTAATGGCCCTTCAGAAGAAAGTCCCGTCCAGCTCGGACTTCAGTTCAAGTATTCACTGCTTAGGCTGTGTTGCATTGTGCTGACAAAGACCCTGGCTCCAGTTTGGTGGGACACACTAGGTGTTCTGTGTGTTCTGTTTATCGCCCCATTGATCACCGCCTGGAATCCTCAAGGTTTGGTTTCCTTGTCTATGTAACCATCTGCTTCACCAAGTCACTGGGAGGGTACAAGGCTTGCCCTGGTTCTGCCTAAGTGCTTAGAAAATGGTCATTGCTGTTATTTCTGTGGTTGTTGTTAGTATTATTATCTGCACTTAAAGATGAGGAAACAGGAGTGAAGTAACTTGCGGAGATCACCCCGCTACTAAATGGTGACTGGAAGCTGGGTCTGCCCAGTTGTGAAACTGACCCTTAACTGACCTGCTTTTCAGTGTCAGAAATGAGTGAAATACAGCCCCTCTCCCCCAGCCGGAGAGCCCCGGAAACACCAGGTTTTGCAAGTCTGGGATGTTGGGGTAGCAGCTGGACACTCACGCTTTGAGCCTTGAACAAAGTCTTGAGCAAAGAGGGAATCTCAAGGCTTTAGGTGAGAGGATGAATCCTCTGAACTGGGATGAGGGTCCCATGAGATGAGTGTCACGTCAGGAGGTGAGCAGAATCAGTTTGCATCTAGCATCAAGATGAACTTGTTGAGGGAATGGCTGCCCTGTGTTCACTGGGGTTTTTTTTTTGGGGGGGGGCGGGGAGTGGTGGCGGCAGTGGTGGTATTTCCTGCTACTTAATGGATGGTGTTTTAGTCCATAATCTGGGAAGGTATCTTTGAATGGATACAGGGTTTTGTATACTTTGGATAACTTCCAACAATGTACATTGTTGGGAATCATAAGAGTTGTATACAGGCGCCCAGCTCTGAGACATGAGATGGTCAGAAGCTGCCAGAGGACTGGTTTTTCTGCCTAGAATTCAGGGACAGACAGTTCTGGCTGTTTATTCACATTCGTGATTTGTTGTAAGGTGGGCCCAGTCTAGGCTGCATCCAAAAGTTGAAGATTTTCTTCAGTTTCTTGGTCTGTCTTGGGCAGTTCATAGTGAGGCCTCAGCATAAATAATTCTAGTTGCCTGCCAGGAGCTGGCAGTTTTATTTACTTGTTTTTCCAAAAACCTTTCTGACGCTGGTCTGCTTAGCCAATTTGGAGAAAAAGGGGTCTCCCAGCCCAAGAATGACAATCAAGGCTGCCTGGAAGTTTGGGTGGTGTGTTTTGGTTTGATCCTTTAGAAGAAGGAATTCTTTCCTTTTCAGAGGATGCGGTCTGACCCTAATGTTTACTTAAGGTGCCTGTGCCAGGCCAGCGCCCCAGAGCAGGCAGGGTGTGTGTTCCCAAGACCTTGGGTCACCGGGCAGAGTTTCCAGGGTGGTGGGTCACCATGGCACTCAGTCCCTTTTCCTTCCTGTTGCCCTGCCCCCACCCAAATAACATACAAATACAGTAATCATGAATTCTATTCTTTCCTGAACTACCTGGTAAACGCCAAGTGTGTCTTTTTAGGTGAAAGTAGTAGAGAATGCTTTAAAAGTAGCAAAGTTGCCTACTTTGTCAGAATTAACAAGTTCTGGGCCATTTGCAACAAAGTAACACAGTGCGAGATGCGGATCTTACCTTAGTTAAGAGCAAGGATTCTTGGTTCAAATCCCACTTGCCACTAAGTAGCTGTTAAGAAACTTCGGTGCCTTGGTTTCCTTATCACCAAAATGGGAATGATAACTACCTTCTTTAAAAGGTTGTTATAAAAATTAAACAAGTTAATATTTTAAAAAATGTTTGGAACAGCACATAGTAAGTGCCGTGTGAGTGTTTACTCAATAAATAAAGTACTGGCCAGTAGTGTTCTCAACAGCCATGCTGGAGGGTTTGCACGCCTAAAGGACGTTTGAAATCAGGGCCACACTGGGGAGTCCAGCTTGGTTGGCTAGTGTCACTGCTGCTTGCTATAACAGGGCTGTGGACTGGCCTCCTTGGAAGGGAGGACCCCTGGTTATGTTGTGGCTGCCTCCGAGGCCCATTCATAGCAGCTTTGTTTCTGAGACCTGGACTGGAGCTTGGGGCGGTCATTCCATCCTTTCACCCCGTGCGGGAATCTCTGGGCCAGATCACTTCCAGATGGCAGTTGGGCTCTGTGGAGCTCCTCCAGCAACGGCAGAGCCAGAGTGCCGGGCAGCAGCTGCCTTCGTTCTTGGAGAGGCTGTGCTGAAAGGAGGGCTTCTATTTGGACCCAGATTACGTCTCCTGGGCACTACCCCTCCCCTCCTTGCCGGGACCTGGTTTTGTGCTGGGGCGGGTGTACCGGGTAGTTGAGGATGGCTGCCTTGCTCCTTGGGCAACAGACGCTCAGGCTCAGAGCCTTTGGGCCTTGGCTGCAGTGGTTTCAGAGCTGGGGGTACCACGTCATCTGCTTTCTCCATAAATGGCCTCTGGGTCAGCACATAGTAGGCTATCGTAGATATAGCTGAAGGGTTCAGGGCGTGCGTCTGAAGCTATATTGCCAGGATTCTAAGCCCCACCCTGCTCCCTAACAGCTGTGCAACTCTGGTCCACTGCCTTAACCTTTCTGAGCCTCAGTTTCCCCATTTGTAAAATGGAGAATAGTTGTTCCTATCTTAGTTGCTGAGAGCGTTATATGTGACTAAGTTTATAGCATAGTGCTGGCATTATCATTAATATCAATATGCTTCTGAACCCTTAAAGTCTAGAACTTTGTCTTGTTTTCCATCTACTCTCTGGCCAGTCCTACTGCTGTCATCTGGTGTGTCAGATATTTCCTTCCCCCCAGCTTGGAACTTCTGATGCAGATGCCTCCTAAGATCCTTTCTTTCTTCCTTTCCTTATTCAGTAAATCTAGGAACGACCAACTCTGGGCCAGGCCCGGTGCTAGGGCCAGAGGGATAATCAGAGTCAAGGCCCCAGCTTGCGTCCTATACTGCTCAATGCAGAGGAGGGAGTAACCAGAGAGTGTCCTCGAACCTTCAGGCACACACAAAAATCACCTGGGGACCTTGGTAAAACTGTGGGTCTGATCAGTAGGTCAGGTGAGAAGGCTGAGATTCTGTACTTCCAGCCCCTCCCAGTTGCTACTGTTGGTGGCGGTGGTAGGCCACTCTGGAGGTAGTAAAGATCTAGAGGGCAAGCCCTCTGGGGGGGGGTGGTGGGGGAGAGGAGCACCTTCCCTCAGGCTGGGATGGGTAGTCTGGAGGGCTCCCTGGAGGGAGGGCCTTTAAGCTGGGGCCTATACCCTGACTAGAATTAGGCAGGTGAACAGACAGTTAGCCAAGTGAGGCACAGAGTTTGTCACACGGAGGTCAGAGGGGTGGCACAGGTGACAGGAGCTGTCTCACAAAGGGCCTTCTGAGGCAGGAGGCTGCCAGCCAGGTATCTTCCTTGAGGATGCTTGGTGTAGGGTAGGTGAACCCAGCTGAAATGGATCATCTGATCTGGGGCCCTCTTGACTGTTACTCCAGTCATTCCTGCCAGTAAAAAATTTTAATGTGCCCCTTTCTCATATATGCAAATTTATAAGCTATATTCATATATTATTGTCAGTCTGTATATTAAATATTAGTAACACTTACCTTCATTTTAGATGACAAATCCAAATATAAAATCTGATTTTTCCTGTGCTCTAATGAACTATCTTGCGCACCTTGTGGTACGTATACCCTATTTGGAGGCCCCCTGAGGGCTTGTATTTCTGCATTTCACCTCCCCCCGCCCCCCATGTTGTTGCTATTCTGCATTTAGTTTTGATGTTTGGTTATCCTCAGTTAAGGAGGTGGATCTATAATTCTGTCCCTTTCCCCCAACACGTTGAACCAAATGAATAAACCCAATGGAATGAGTCATTTCAGTCTAAATGGGTGCTATTTCCTGCTCTTATAATGATTAAAATTGCCTTTCATGACATTCTACTAGAAGCCATCCTTCATTACTGTTGTAAATCTAGTTATCCATTAAACGTGTTCAATAATCACCAGATTGGCTCGGGTTACTGTATAATAAACAACAGCACTTTCCCCTTCTGGGGCTTGGAAAGTGGCCTTGTATTTTTTAAGTGCCTTGCTCACTTTTCTTGGGAAATTGAGTTCATGTTCTAGGGAGAGAGTTTTGGGGAAAGATGATTAGAAAACCAAATGGTTCTCTTTATATACTAAAGGATAAAGCAGTACATGAGAGTAGTTATACATGGTCTAAAGGATGGAACTGTTGGGTATTTTCATTCTGTCCACTTAGTGTCATGATTTTTTTCATCCCCAAACATACTGTGCTATCCATGCAGTTGCTACCTTTCTTCCAAGAGCCTTACAACAGTTGCCTTAAATACATTCATTTGATAAGTTGTAGATAGTTGTCATAACTCTTCTGCAAGCTGTTCAGTTATAAAAAAAAAAAAATGATGGGAGTTTACTTACACCCAAACATAACTTTTACCTTCCCTGATCCCCTTTTGACCAGTCTCTGTGCAGTAGAATGTCCTTGGTTAAGATTTTCTTGTACTATAAGCAAAAAGCAGTTTGGTTTTTCACTTAGTCAGGACTGACTTTATAGGTTATAGGTCTGAATTATTTTGACAGTACATGTGACCTCCTCCTTTCCCCCATCATCAAAACCTAGCATAGGTAGAATGGATAGGTAAGGAGGACACTTGTCCTCCTCCTGCATATTCCTTGGCTTTTCCAAGGATGCACACGGATGAAGACATTTGTGTACTGAGTGTTGAGGTGTGCACATGCATCCTCTCACATAATATCTAACATTTTCCTATGGCTGCCATCTGCTAAGTATGTCCTGAGTACCTTGCCTTACTTGCTTCTAATCCTCATTATGAACCCTGCAAAGTGACTGGCTTTGTATTTATTTCCACTTTACAGGTGAGAAAACTGAGGCTCAGATCAGCCTCCCTTCACATGCCAGGCATGATGTTTGCCTGCATTAAACTGCAAAGTATTTTTTTTTCATCTCAAAGTTTGGTTTCATACTTAAACTAGATACACTGTAGTGAGAGAATTCATGCAGCTTTAGTTCCGTCCTTTTTTTGTTTGTTTTTTTTTTTTTGTTTTGTTTTTTGTTTGAAATGCTCCTTGAGCTTGATTAATGTGAAATTGAAATTCTCTTCTACAGAACAGAACTTTTTTTTGGCCCATTGGCCATGCCTCTTCCAGTACTGTAGAGCTTTGGGGCCTTCTTTTCCGTTCTGGGGCACCTCTGCCTTTATTTGGTTCCCAGGGGCAGTGATTTCACTGCAGGTTTGCAGTGGGGACCCGCTGAAGGCTGCTTTGGGCAGCCAGGCAGGGCTTCCTTTGTGAGGCCTAGAGGCCAGAGATGAGGAGGAGGTGCCCCTGGAATTTCTCCTGGTTGCACTCCTGTGGGGCTCACAGTGCACACCACTTGCGGGGGTGGGGGGGTGGGGAGTGGTGGGGTTTGTGGAGACCTCGCTGTGCTGGGAGATCCTTGGTGACAGTCACCATTGGCACAATCGTGCCCTCTCCGAAATGACCTCACTCTCCATCCTTTCCTTCTGCCACCTTTAAACATTAACCGGCGGGAGAGTGTGTTGGGTTGTGCCTGCTGCTGAGCAGAACCTTTCTTTTCTGGCTGGCATTTCGCCTTTATCAGTCTGGCCGCCCTGGCACAAGCCGCTGCCCGCTCCCATGCCAAGCCAGCAGCTCCTGGCTCATCTTCATGGAGCCTTGCTGTGTCGCGTAGCTCCGCCAAGCTGCTCCAGAGCTGAACTTGTGTCCCCAAGGGCTTCTCCTACAGCACTCCCAAGAAAGGAAGCCGGTCTGGCAGGCCTACTCAGTGCTCAGCCTTCCCCAGAAATCGCAGGGGCTGGTTTGTTGCAAGGTCTGGGCGTTAACACAACACTCCTGTTCTCCCTCTCTGAAGGCCCTTTATGCTGGCATGAATTCCTTTTCTCATGGAGATCTGAAAGCTCTTTTGACTAAATGGGTCACCTTTCTGGGTATTTTCATAAGGCTGGTCAGCTTTTGCCATGCCAGACAACTTCTCTGGAATTTCCGTTTAGATATAACGAGAATACAGTGTGGAATTTTGGCTTTTGAGCTATAGGGAAATGGGTGGGGATTTGTGGCAGGGATATGTAAATTTGCTGCGGCCCATAAATTCAGATTTTAAGATTAAAAAAGGCACGCAGCAGTCGGCTTTCCTTCTACAAACAAGAATGGTGTTACTTTCGCCCCCCCGCTGCTTGTGACCGAGGCAGAGGCAGGCCTCTCGTGGAGGCTGGGGTCTGAAAAGATTCTCGGTTGCTAAAATCAGATTCCTTCATGTCCCCTGCCGCCCCCAAGAAAATAATCAAGTTCTTATCGTGCTGGTACTGCACTGCTTGTGTGAATCACCCTGATTCCTCTGTACCTCCCTGAAGTGATTTATCAGATATTCCAGGGAAACGGGAATTATTTGGCATTCTGCGGTCTGTTAGGAGCATGGCTGGGCCTGGGGTTTCTTTTCAAGAACAAAGTGATTGTTCCCTTGGTGGCTTAAAGCCGGCCCGAGGCAGGGGGTTGGGGGTGGGGGTGGGGTACTAGGCGCCACCCTCCAGGGGACCAAAGGTGCTGAGGTCTTAGGGCTCAGGCCCGAAAAGGCCTTTGTAACTAGGCGGTTCTGTTAACTGAGCAGGGTTCTGGGTTGTGTTTATAAGACTCCTTGTCAGCGGAGGCAGAGGCTGGAAGGCCAATGGTGTCTAGCTGGTGGGATGAGGGGCCTCTCCGTGGGGCTTCCAGACCTCCAGGAGCAGCACCCAGTCTGTTCTGAGAGGAGGAGCCTTAGGAATCTTGGCTTGCAAGCACCCAGGCAGTGGCATGTCACATTCCTTATCTGCACCAAAGGAGGCAAGCTGGCACCTGGGGAATGCCTCTCCTGTCCGGGAGTCCTTTATAGGAAATGATCCAGGTGTCACATTACGTGTCCTGTCGGGCATGCATCCCTTACCACAATTACCTCTCCTGTCCCTTGGCACTCTTGTTTGACACCTGTGGGAAGTCACATCTGAGGTGGGAGGGCTTGAGACCCTCTCCTGGACACCCACGTCTCCCCACTCACCCCATGCCCACCCCATTTCATAGCTTCCTGAGCTCTATAGATCTCCTAACTTGCCTGTTTTGCTCTCCCACTGGATCATGACTGCTGATTCAGGGGCAGGTGTTGAATCCTGTGTTCACCTCCTTGGCTCCGAGCTTGGCACCTAGTAGGAACATAATAAATAAGTTATCGGGTAAATACACAGCTTCAGGCATAGATGGGTTGAATAATAAATCTGATACATTAATTGGTTTGCAAGAGACTTGCTTTCAGAAAATGCAAAATACTTATCCTTTGGGGCCAGTAGTGAAGTGGGAATTATGTGCAGTGGACCTCGGGGTCCAGGGTCCCAGTAGAACACCTCATTTTTGGGACAGTGATGCTGAACTTAAAGAATTCAGCACTTCATAGTCCTTCTCTGAACGTCTATGATTTGCTTCAACTGTTAGAGAATAAAGCCTTTTCCTAGTGATCATGCGAGGCTTAGAAAAGGGATATAAATGGAAGCCGCTGAGAATCACTATAGTAATAGTAGCCTAGCTTCATTAATAATAATGAATATATATTGAATCCCTACCAATACCAGAAATTGTGATCAATGCTTTTCACTGATAGCTAAATGAAGCCTAATTGCAATCCTGTGGGATGTAGTTATTGTTGTAATCCCCATTATACAGATGAGGAAACTGAGGCATGCCCCAGATCAGCCACTGAATATGTGGCAGACTATGATTCAAACCCTTGTCTGAGAAATTTTAACCCTCAAAGGAAAATCATCAGCATGTCTTCAGAATTCACTTCTAAATACTTTTTTTTATATTAAAATGTTGTTTTGGGGGGTGCCTGGGTGGCTCAGTCGGCTAAGCATCTGACTCTTGATTTTGGCTCAAGTGATGATCTCAGGGTTCATGGTTCAGGCCCCGTGTCAGGCTCTGGGCTGACAGTGCGGAGCCTGCTTGGAATTCTCTCTCCCCCTCTCTCTGCCCCTCCCTCACATGCACTCTTTCTCTCTCTCAAAATAAGTAAGTAAGCTTAAAAAAGAGTTGCATTTGTGCTTATTGTAAGAGAGTTGCAAGAACATAGAGAAATACAAAGAAAAAAACCATATCACATGTTGTGAAAAACCTTAACAAATGTTTTTCTACTTTTAGGGAATTTTGGGTAATGGCTGCCTTTTGATCAGAATGGGAAAAGGGGATTGCATTTTCTCAGGAAAAACGAGACTGGACCGGAAACGTTTTGTGAAATCATTCTGATCATACTGATGGTTGTAACAAGACTCATCCTCAAATTACCGCGGAGCTGTGCCAGCATTAAAATTGGAGGTCTTGGTTGAGGCTTATGGTTTGCAAGTCTCCCTTGGTCTAGAAATATGTTTTGGTCAACCACAGAGTGGGGGTGTTTCATCTACTTTCTGCCTCTTAAAAGTTTTTAGGACCAACTTTTATTGGGACTGCCAGGGTCTCTTAATAATAGTTATTATGTTTGGTAACTATTATGCCCTCTTCTCATGGTTAGCCCAGCGTGGAAATTCATTGACTTTTTAGTTGCTCAGCTCTATTAGCAATTTAAATGTCTCAAATATGAGCCGAACAGAATGTAGTTGGGCAGCTTGGTTCACCTGTGCCCATCTGGGAACTTTTAGGAGTATGAATATTATATGCATGGCTGGTGTTTTGAAACATTTTCTCAACAGCCCTCAGGACACCAGCCTGTCTTAGCCTTGTTCGAGGTAAAGGAGTTGGAATGAGACCGCTTCCTGAGCGTGCTTAAGAGGACAGGTCAGTTAGACCCTGCCATTTGCCGGCTGGGAGACCTGAGGCAAGTTCCTTGACCTCTCTGAGGTTCCATGTCCCAGGCTATCAACAGTGCCCCAGCTGTTGGTGTTGTTGAAGATTAAACAATACAGTCTTTATAAAGCATGTGGCAGATGATAAGTGCCCCATGAATGGTGGTCTTTCCTTCCTCCTCCCCTTTCTCTCTCCTCCTTCTTTGGCCTGGGGTGGCCCCCTCAGACTGGAGGAAGAAGTGACCTAATTATCTTGGAAGAAGAGAGGTGGGTGGGAATACTCCCAGAAATTGGTCAAAGGTACCTCATACTGAATAAGCTGCTTTTAGAAGAGGTGACTTGGGTTTTTCAGTGGCTGCTGGGCAGGAACCATGGGTCAGAGGCACTTCCTGGTCTTCCGGCCAAGCTTCCTTAGGTTAAGGGTAGAAAACAGGTGCCAACTATTCTTGACGTCTTCCCCCACTTTCCCTTTTGTCCTGTTTGGCTAACGGCTAACGGATCTGTTGTTTTAATTAGCTTTTTGGCCCCTCCTTTCTTTCTTTAATCCTTTTTTGTCTCTTAGGATGTCCTCCACTCCCATTTCTTTCCTGGTTTTGCTCTCATGGAAGGGGCTGTTATACTGCCCAGGTGATATGCTCGTGGGTGTGAGCCTTGGCTCTGCCCCTTGAGAGCTGGCTGACCCCAGGGAGTGTTTTGCCTCTAGGAGCCTGTCTTCTAGATGCAGAATGTGATGATAAACTGCTCTGCCTTATTGAGTTCTAAGGTATAAAGAGAATGTGCATCTCAAGCCCTTAGCACCGCTCCTGGTCATAGGCAGTGATCAGTAAATGACAGCTGCTGCTCTTGTGTTGCTGGCATCAGCATAATTACTGTGCAGCCCCATACCTCCCACTTCACCCTTCTCAGGGCTCAGTCGAGGAGGATGGAGAGGAAGCGGCCATGCTGCAGATGAGACTGTGCTCACTGCCTCAGTGTGTGCTTCCAATCTGGAACAAAGGGGTGTGTACCAGCTACCCTCCCTGAGCCAGGCTTGGCTCTGCCTTGGCCCTGGGCACTGTTTCCTCTCCCTCTAGTCCTGGCCCTTTGATACCTGGGATCATGGTGGGGCTTCCTGCCAAGATTTTTGCTGTCCTGGGTGTGGTCTTAAGCCCAGCACTGCCCAAATTCATGTCATGGAGCTAGTGACAATATTTTTACAGTAGTGCTTGGAAACTGGGATCCTGGGGTCACACCCTGTACAAATAGCATCAGGGTTATTGGACTGGGGTGACTGGAGGAGATCGGCACCAGAAAATTCTATGGCTCCTAAGTCTAGAAGGATGTGGGAGGTTGTGGGGGGGGGCATCATTCCCAGTTCTTTTCAGGGGTACACTAGTCTTAGTCCTGCCTGGCTGAAGGGATCTGTGTCTTGTGCGGCTGCCTATTTCCTTCAGTTTCTCCGTGAATACAAGCTGCCTGCTGTTTTCCTGGCTGGGCCAGATTTCTAATACTGCAGCCTTTTAAGGGAGTGTCATTTTTAGGTTGTCTCTTTTAGGGGCAGAGAACACCCAACACCTTTCCCAGAGGTAGAATTTGTGGGGGTTTTACTTGAGTGATGACTAATGCAGATCTTTGCGTTTTAATGACGGGAAGAAATTAGTCAGCCTGGGCACTGTTTCCATGTGACAGGGCAGAAATTTAAACACTTGCACAATGGCTTTTGTTTCACCAGCTATTAAAGTTGACCATCAGGCGTTATATCAATAAGATCAGCAGGTGTTCACCGCTCTGCTTCCGGAGACCAGTCTGTAGTCCTGGGAAAGGCCCAGAGCAAGCTGGATTTGGCACGACTGTGGGTCCCGGGCAGACCTGGGCCCGTTTCTACCATCACTGGGGCCTTGGAGAGGCCCTGCCTCTGTCTCTCAGCTTGTTTTCCTGCCTGTAAAAGGGGAGAACTGGACTAGTCTGTGTCTCCCAAACTTCAGTCATTCGTAAAGAAACCACTTACATTATTTTTGCCATGTCCCATGGCTGCCTCTATTTCATTTTTCTTAATATCTGCCTCCCCCCCCCTCCGTAGTTGACTCATTTTGAAATCAAGTGCATTTGAAAAGGAGACTTTTGTCACTGTTGTAACAAAAAAAGCAGTGTTACTAGGTAAATCGAGGTAACCGTAAATAAACCCAAAACAGTGTTATGAAATTCTGGCTAGCGCTATTGCCTATTGTTAGCAGGAGGCCGACTCTTTTGGTTAAAAAGGAAAATTAGGGGTGCCTTGGTCAGTTAAGCGTCTGATTTCGGCTCAGGTCATGATCTCATGGTTTGTGAGTTCAAGTCCTGTGTCGCGCTCTGTGCTGACAGCTCAGAGCCTGGAATCTGCTTCAGATTCTGTGTCTCCCTCTCTCTCCCTGCCCCTCCCCCACTCACACTTTGCCTCTCTCTCAAAAATAAACAGTAAAAAATTTTTTTAAAAAAAGGAAAATTAGCCAGAGATGGGTGTTCAGAGTAACCTAGCACCACATTGAGCCTTTCTCCCTGACCTACACAGAAGAATTGAGAAAGAATTGGAAAGAGAGTAATGTTGTCTTAGTGATGCAAAGAGACTGATAGAGTGTCACCAATAGCTCAGAATAGTAATGTATAGATGCTTTGTTTGATACATACTTGTAGAGCCTTCGTTGAGTGCCAGGATCTGTGCCAGGATCCTAGAGGCTAGGACAGAGGGGACTGGGGCTTGGTCACCTGTCTTGGGAAGCTCACAATCTAATGGGAATCCTAGAAGTAGGTTAATGTAAATGAAGAGCAGGACAGGCCACAAAGGTTTCAGTAAGAAAATCACAGAACTAAGTTCTGTCATGTGTATAGGAGTCTTTTACAAATACAAGTTGTTTAGAAAATTAAATTTTATTTGGAATTTTTAAAAAAAGTTGATTGATTGATTGATTGATTGACTGAGAGAGAGAGAATCCCAAGCAGGCTCTGTGCTATAAGTACATGCCCGATGTGGGGCTTGATCTCACAAACCGTGGGATCACGACCTGAGTTGAAATCAAGAGTTGGATGCTTAACCAACTGAGCCACCCAGGCACCCCATAATTTGAATTTTTTTAAGTGAATAAACCCATTTCAGTCCAGAATGATTCTAGAGAAATGGAATATATTAAAGTTGTGTCATTGTTCTTATGGTGTTAAGAGAATGATCCATCTTAACCCTTTATGTGGTGGTAACCGACCTTAATTCCCTAAAGCCTAATTTGAGTTTTGAGCTCTTTTGGAGTCTATGTCCATTGTAAATAGATATAAACAAGATGGCCTGATCTGCTCTTTATGACACTGTTCCCCCCCACCCCCCGCCCCGGTCTCAGAGTAGCATGTCCTGTAGTTTCTGCAAGCAAGATATACCCCAAGATTGGACTTTTGAAATGCCTCCAGCTAGTGTCCAGGAATGAGAGGTGTTTTTTAAGGTAGTGGGATTGAGGCTGAGTCTGATTTTCCTGTCCATCTGCCAGCTAAGGGCAACACCTACTTCTCTTGGGTTTCTGGGAGGAGGGAAGTTGTGGTTAAGAATGAGGACTTGGGGGGCACCTGGGTGGCTCAGTCAGTTAAGTGTCCAACTTTGGCTCAGATCATGATCTCACAGTCTGTAAGTTTGAGCCCCGTGTCAGGCTCTGTGCTGACAGCTCAGAGCCTAGAGCCTGCTTCAGATTCTGTATCTCCCTCTTTCTGCCCCTTCCCCACTCTCACTCTGTCTCTCTCTGTCTCTCAAAAATAAATAAACGTTAAAAAAACACAAAACAATGAGGACTTGGGAGGCACCTGGGTGGCTCAGTCAGTTAAGCAACTGCCTCTTGGTTTTGGTTCAGGTCATGATCTCATGGTTCGTGAGATTGAGCCCTGTGTGGGGCTCTATGCTTATCACGTGGAGCCTGTTTGGGATTCTCTCCTCTCTATTCCTCCCCTGCTCATGCATGCACACACTCTCTCTCAAAATAAAAAAGTAAACATTTTAAAAAATAAAAGGAAAAAGAAAAATTTCTAAAAAAGGAGGACTTGGGTGCCAGGCAGCTCTGGGGTTGAATCTGGGACTTACTGTGTGACCTAGGATTGAGTTACATGATTTTTCTGGAGCCTTGGTGCACAGTGTTCTCACCTGTAAACTGGGGATAATCATAGTTTCTACCTGAAAGAGTGGGTGTGAAGATTTAATGAGCTAAATTTTGTAAAGTACTTGCCACATGGGAAGTGTTTAGGTAGGGCTAACAGGTAATCCACACTTCTCTGATTGAAAGGCTCAGGTGTTTACTACTCTAGGCTGGTAGCGAGTGCAGTGAAGGGGGACATCAGATTTGGGATTTGGTTAGAACATGCTGATTGGCATCAGGACATTCAGAAAGGATCTGAGATTTGGGACAAATGGCACCATGATCCCTAAGACACTGTGTATGGATCAAATCAGAATGAAATGGACAATGAGAAGAGCCTTCAAGAGGGCCAGTGGGGCAGTTAGAATCCTTTCAACCACAGGAATTGGACCCCAAACTGGCTCACATATAAGGAAATTGATTGACTCATGTCAGCAAGCACAGGGTGGGTTATGGGTTTGTGGGACCCAGTGCTCTGTCATCAAGGATCCAGGTTCTTTTCTTCTTAAAAATTTTTTAAAGTTTGTTTGTTTGTTTATTTATTTATTTATTTATTTAGAGAATGAGTGGGGGAGGGGCAGAGAGAAGGAGAGACAGAATCCCAACCAAGCAGACTCTACACCTCCAGCCAAAGTCAAGAGTCTGATGCTTACTTGACTGAACCACCCAGGTGCCCCAAGGGGCATATTCTTTGAAAATAAATTATGCCAATAAAGACAGGATACAGAGCAATAATAAATTAGAACTGCTTAGTTTGAGTTCTGCTGAGAGTGGGCTGGACACAAGGACCTGCACCCATGTGGAGATGCTTTTCTCAGGGGAGGTGATCCCAGGAAGCAGGAAAGAGGTACCGTGAGTGAGACAGGGAAGGAGGAGAAGCCAGTAGTAGGGTGAGTTATCAGGGCCACTGTTGTGGGCAGCAGTGGCTCAGTTCTGCTGGGACCTCCCGAGAAGTGTACAGAACGCCTCTAGAACTGCCCTCCTAAGAGGACAGGAAGCTGGCGATCCACTAGCTTCAGTGATAGAGGCATTCACTCTTCAGATTTCCAGGCTGGACGCCCATGCGTGCTGGCTCTGCTGGTGCAAAAAGGGAAAAGAAAAGGCGAGTGCTTGGGTTGGTAGGTGGACCCTGGAGAGTGATTTGTGCCCATCCTAACTGTGGCTGAAATTAGAGGTGGGCCAAGAAAGAGAATCTAGACACAGGCAACAGTGACATTACCAAGTATATCTCCCTGGATCAGTTCTGCAAACAATGTTGAGCAGAAAAAGCAAATTGCAGGAAGATACATATGCTCTGATACTGTTTATATAGTTTTACATATGTAATGGAAATACAAATATGTTCATTGGAATGACTGTCACCAATCTCTGGATAGTGGTTGCCTGTAGGGTGTGGGGGGGTGTGCAGCCATGAAGGGGTGTGCTGGGGCTTTCAACTCTTTGTAACATTTGATTTCTTCAATTGCATGGTGCTGATATTGTACTGTTCTTTTTGTCCTCTGTTTTTGTGTGTATTTGTTGGAAATATTTCCAAAAAAGTGTATTATTTTAATGCTGGTACAGTGCATTAATGAACTTGACCAAGGGAAGGGGAAAAAAGGATCCTACCTTTATTATTTTGTTTGTTTGTTTTAAAGACAAGCTTGGGCCCAACTTGTAAGAAAAAAAACAGATCATCCTCAAGATGTCAGGATGATATTAAGACAAAAGACATTCACGCTTCGCAGGATTTCTCCCTCCCACTCCCCAAGTATGTGTTGAAACTCCTGAGCTAATAACCTTAGAATGTAAGGCCCCTCCTGTTGCTTGTGAACATGGCAGGCTTGGGTTTCTCAAAGGCAGAGAGAGCTTCAGACATCTGCCTCTGGGAGCTTCCAGTCAATGGCTTTTTGTCTAAGTGAAGGAGATATTTCTCAAGGAAATACCTCAAGGGACTGCTGAAATATTTGCATTGTCCTTAAAAGTGGGTAATAGTCCAGATAAGGGATGGTTCAGCAGTGGATTGAGTGTTACCAGGGTTGCATTCAAAGAACACCTTTGCATTATGGCCAAAATCAAGTCTGTCCATTTTGTGGTATGGTGGTTACTGTCTAGTTTCCCAGGCACCTGAACATATGAGCTCAGAAGCATTTAATTTTTAAAAAATTACTCCGGGGCACCAGGGTGGCTCAGTAGGTTAGGCATCCAACTTCAGCTCAGGTCATGATCTCACATTTCATGGGTTTGAACCGCAGAGCCCGTGTCAGATCCTCTGGCTCCCCCTCTCTCTGCCCCTCCCCTGCCCACACGCAGGCTCTCTCTCTCAAAAACAAATAAACATTTTAAAAAGTTAAAAAAATTACTTTGTTGGCTGACTCAGGTAGAGTATGTGACTCTTCGTCTTGGGGCTGTGAATTCGAGCCCCACAGTGGGTGCAGAGATTATATAAAAATAAAAGAATTCTTAAAAAAAATTACTCTATTGGGGTATAATTGACATACAACAAATGACACATTGAAAAGTGTACAATTGGAAGGCAACAAAAACAAAAATAAGAAAAACCTCATTAAACTAAAAAGCTTCTGCCCAGCAAAGGAAATCATCAACAAAATGAAAAAGCGACCTAAGGAATGGGAGAAGATATTTGCAAATCATGTATCTGATAAGAGGTTAATATCCAAAATATGGGATAAATAATTCCAGCAACTCAATAGCAGAAGTCCAAGCAATACAGTTAAAAAATATAGAGAGAGATGGGGCGCCTGGGTGGCTCAGTCGGCTAAGCGGCCGACTTCGGCTCTGGTCATGATCTCACGGTCTGTGAGTTCGAGCCCCGCATCGGGCTCTGTGCTGACAGCTCAGAGCCCGGAGCCCGTTTCAGATTCTGTGTCTCCCTCTCTCTCTGACCCTCCCCTGTTCATGCTCTGTCTCTCTCTGTCTCAAAAATAAATAAACGTTAAAAAATTTTTTTTTAAAAAATATATATAGAGAGAATATATAAGACAGAGAATATAGGCAGAGAGTATATAAGACATTTTTTCAAAGAAGACCTGCAGATGGCCAACAGTTACGTGAAAAATGCTCAAACATCAGTAATCAGGGAAATGCAAATCAAAACCACAATGAGATATCACCCTGTGTCCGTTACAATGGCTATTATCAAAAAGATAAGAGATAGCAAGTGTTGGTAAGGATGCAGTGAAGAGGGAACCATTGGGTACTGTTACTAGGACTGTAAATTGGTACAACTACTGTGGAAAACAGTATGGAGGTTCCTAAAAAAGATAAAAATAGAACTACCATATGATCTAGCAATTTCACTTCTGAGTATTTATCCAAAGAAACAGCCTAAGTATCTATTGATGGGTGAATGGATAAAGAAAATGTGAGATATGTGTATGTGTGTATGTGTATGTATATATATAATTCAGCCATAAACATAAACAAGAAGGAAGTTTTGTTATTTGTGAGAAAACAGATGGACCTTGGGGGCATTATTATGGTAAATGAAATAAGTCAGAGAAAGACAAATACTGTCTCATCTTACTTATATGTGAAATCTTAAAAAACAAAAAACAAAAAAACAGCCCAAACTCAGAGATAAGAAGTATGGGAGGTGGGTGAAGTGGGTGAAGAGAGTCAAAAGGTACAAAATTCCAGGTATAAAATAAGTACTCATGGGAATATAATGTATAGCATGGTGACTATAGTTAATAATAACTGTATTGCATATTTGACAATTTCTAAGAGATTAGATCTTAAAAGTTATCATAGGAAAATTTGTCACATATATGTGACATATATGTTACCATATATGGTAACAGATGTTAGCTAGACTACTGTGGTGATCATTTCACAGTATCTACAAGTATTTTATTTATTTATTTGTTTATTTATTTATTTATTTATTTAACAGACTATTTTTGAGAAAGAGAGACAGAGAGAGCAGGGGAGTTCAGAGAGAGAAGAAGAGAGAGAATCCCAAGCAGGCTCCACACTGTCAGCATAGAGCCTGACATGGGGCTCAGACTCACAAACCATGAGATCATGACCTGAGCTGAAATCAAGAGTCGGCCGCTTAACTGACCTAGCCACCCAGGTGTCCCAAGAAATGTTTTCTTAAAGACAATTCTTTAAGCTGGTTGGTAAAAGCAGCTGTGGCTTTGGTCACTTCTTCTTTCTGTGTCCTCTACCACAAAAGTTTTCATTCTTGCTGTCATCAAATTCTCTAACTAGTTTACCTGTAGGAAAAGGCCCTGTAGTCCTAACACTGTGGCTAACTAGTAGAGTGGTGAGTGCTTCTTGAAAACAGTCTCTCACGAACCATCACTCAAGGAGGGGTAGGTGAGCTAACATCTGTCGTGTACCAGGGATTGTGCTAGGTTGGTGCTTTACATCAAGTATGTCACTTAATTCGAACGGCCCTATGAAGTAGGTATTACTTCTGTGTTACAGTTGGGGAGACTGAGGCACTGAGAGGTTTAGTGACTTGTTGCATAGCCAGGAAGCAGAAGAGACAGACTTTGAAAGTAAATGTATCAGTTAGTCTGTGTATGCTTCCACATCACAGGAAACCCAACTTATCCTGGCTCCTCCAAAAAGGGAGCTCATTGGCTCCTGCAGCTAAACAGTCCAGGGGTAGGGCAAGCAGCAGGTGCATTTTGACCCGGAGGTTTTGAGGTTGTCAGAACCCTGTCTCTGTTTCTCTTAGATTCTGATTCAGCCTGCTCATGGACAGGCTGGTGTAGCAGTTCCTGGCCACACAGCCATACCCACATCCACACCTCTCTGAGGAAGAAGGCAGACCCTGGGGTTTACTGTGATTGGACCAGCATGTGCCACCTGCCCTCTTAACCAATCACTGGTCAGGGTGTTTGACTGTTGGGATTGGCTTAACCTAGATCACATGTCCTACCTCCTCTCTCCCCTTCCCAGTCTGGGACATTGAAGAGGTTGGAAGGATGGATCCCAGGGAGGCTTCTCACACTGGACCGCTGCTATACTAGGTTGCTATTTGTTTTTTAGAAACCCCCTTAATTTTATGAAACTCTGGGCTCACTGGCTATGGTATTTTTTTTTTAATTTATTTTTAAGTTTATTTATTTTAGAGTGAGCAAGGGCACAAGTGATGGAGGGGCAGAGAGAGAGGGAGAAACAGAATCCGAAGCCGGCTCTAGACTGTGAGATCTTGACCTGAGCCGAAGTCAGACACTTAACTGACTGAGCCACCCCTGGTTGTGGTATTTATATAGCCTGTAACTTAGGTTATTACCTCTTTCCTCACCCAAATGAGATTACCTCTTCACCCCTGCCAAATGAGATTCCCACCCCCTCAAAGTGAGATCCCCCCACCCAAGTGAGATTACCGTTTCAACTTCACAGGCAGATCAGGAAGAAACAAAATGAAACAAAACAAAAAAACCCAACATGTAAACTGTAACATGCTTGAGGATTTTTAAGAGCTGTCTATATAATTAAAAGGTGTTAGTTAGACTTGTACATAAAATAAAATCTGACTTCAAATTTAAGTGGCGTAATTTCCATGGCAAAATACCAGGTAACCTGTGATCCTCAGTCTTGTGGACTTGTTGGATTCCCATCTAAAGAGGGTGCAAAATGGCAGCTTAAAAGCAACAGGCATCTCCACCCCCCTTTCTAGGAGGAAGAGTTGAAAGAAAGAATGAATGTGTGCAGAAAAGGGGGTTTGCTTGCCTTCCAGGGTCCGTGTTGAAGGAGAGGAAAATGTAGCTCAGCCACAGTGACTCTCCCCAATTAAAAACTAAAAAAAGATCGTGGTTATGGGGCTTGGATTTCTGACAAACCAGCAGCCTCAGTCATTTTGAGTGTTATTCCAGATTGGAAGATTCTGTTAGGAGGAAAGTGGAAGCTTCAAGAATTCCTCATTGGATAGTCAGAGGGGCTCCTCATCACAGCCCCAGCTAGAGGAGACCACCCTATCTATTCACTGGGCAGGTGAGTTGACCACACGTGAAGTCTGGCCCAGCACAACATACTCGGCCTGGGGCGGCAACATGGGAAAGACTTTTGTTGGGATTAACTTTCTATAAGGATGCCCTTGCAAATGAGCCCATCCTTTTCTCACCAGCACCCTTATTCCACAAAGCTTACTTGTTTTGGACCTATAAATTTAAGCCTCTTAATGAATTGACCCAAGACTTAGAGCAGATTTGCTTTTTTTTATAATGAATCCGCAGCCTTAAATGCTTCTGACTCAGGTGAAAAGGGGATCCTGGAGCACAGAATGGGAAGAGCGTGGGGTCTGCACACCTGGTTCTTATTCTGACTCTGCTGTTCATCAGCTGTGTCTTTGGGCCTCAGTTTTCGCATCTGTGAACTTTGAGCATTGATCTAGAATCAGGGCCAACAAACAGGTGGCACCCGTGCTACGCTTTTCTCTCTTCATGGCAGACATCACTGATGTTTTTTTTCCCACTGAGCCCAGACTGGGCATTAGAATCCTTTTCAATGTGGTGCTCCAGGCAGCCATTTGGTCCTTGAGATGAAACCCATTTATTGTCTTGATGAAAGTATATGAACTTGAACTCCCCTTTATCTGTGATAGTTTGAATCTTGCCCTGCAAAGAGCCTACACAAAGCACATTGTGCCCAGTGGGCTGCCTGTGTTGGGTGTTGGCTTCATTTTCACATCGACCGTACTGAACTCTTCGCTGCTGACAGTGCTGCTCTCCTTCACACCCCCATACATTGGCCCTTGCTCCTCCTTCTGCTTAGCTGCTCATGTTTTCTTGTCATTCAGGAACCAGTTCACATGCCTCTCCTGTGTAGAAGCCCTCTTCAAATCCCCCATGTAGCATTAGTCATTTCTTCTCTTTTGTTCCCACAGCAGTATACACACAAATTATAATCTTTATAAAATGGCCATGATCCTATTTATGACTATAGCCCTCCACCAGACTCGCCTCTAAGCCCTTTGGCTTTCTTACGTTACCATCATGATTTCTTTTCTTTTTTCTTTTCTCTTCTTTTCTTTTCTTTTCTTTTTTTTTCCTTTCCTTTCCTTTCCTTTCCTTTCCTTTCCTTTCCTTTCCTTTCCTTTCCTTTCCTTTCCTTTCTTAACCATTGTGATTCTGCCAGACTTATTTTCTGAATATTTTTTCTTTGCATTTTTGTATTCTGTGTTTCACAAGGAAACTAGAGAACACGATCAATTGTCAATAGAAAACCACCATCACTGGCCATGAAGAATAGGTAGCTATAAAAGTAAAAGCAATGAACACAGCAGTGTTACTAATTTCTTGAAAAGTTTGTTGAAGACTCTGACCAGGAGGCCTGCTTAGAATCAGAAACTGATTCTTAGTGAAGCACGCAATCTAGTAGTTATCGTCCTAACTCATCTGCTTTGTCTGTTCTGCCCCTTTGTGGGAAAGGCTGTGCTGATTCAGCAGGGGCCCAGCACCTGGAAGAGACAGACCTCTGTAGGGTTGGATGCTATAATCCCAACCTCCCATGTAACACCTTTGTGTACCGTCAAAAGTAAGAATTGTAAAAGGATCATCAGAACCATTGAGTGGAAAATGAAGCACATGTGGCTTTGTTTAGTTCATGTGCCCTTGCCTGGTAGGAAGGACTCATTTCTTTGCTTTGCTGGATTAGTGTTTGATAGATGAAAAAAATCTTGTAGAAAAGTAATTCTACCCTTGAGCAAATTCTTATGGAAAATGATGCACTGGATCTCTGTTCTTTGGGAACATCTAGGGAAAACATGGTGGTACAGACATCCCGCTTCACAGATGGGAACACTGATGCCAGGGGTTAACAACTAACCTGGAAGCTAGTCTGACAGAGGCTAGGTTGCCTCTTCACGCCGTGTTTTCTCATCTGCTAGACTTTGCCCTGTTGTAGTTCAGGTTGTGAGTGGCGAACAAGAACCACAGTCACTAGACTGAACAGAACTAACCTCGTGGGGTCTGCAAATAGGAATTTATTGGGGATTTTTCCTTGCAAAGAAATCAGAAGTGCTCTGGTTTGCTCTTGGAAGGATGCCAATCACTTTATTGCCTGTACTCCTTTTTGCCCAGAAGAGTACCATGTTTTATTGGCGGGTGGGGAACTTCAGGATTTGGCCGCAGTGGTTGAACTGTGGTACGTGCTCGCTACAGCAAGGTGGAATCCCACACTGTGAAGATATGTGCAGAAGCAGGCCAGATCCTTGGCATACTACTGCAACAACTCCCCAGCCCTGGGCTGCAGCATCGAACCTCTATGGCTCTCCCGCAGGATTAGTATTTATTGAATAATAGTACACCCTGACCCAGGGAGCAAAAGCAAATAGGACGAGCACTGACACTGCAGGGGAGTGTGAGTAAACAGTTACAGGCTACCCCAAAGAGCTGGCCTTTGGCCAGCAACCTGGTGGCCGTTTACATTCCACTCTTATGGGGCCGTTGGCCTTCTCATTTAGGGGAGTAGGCAGTTTCCTGGCCTGTGCTTGCAAGCCCTGATGGGGAGGAGTCAGATCTGAGGACATAGTTTCTTTAAAACATATTCCCCCTCCATCCTTCTTAGGTGGAGGTTGGGTGTATCTGATACTTTTCTCTTTTCTTTAAATCTTTATTAGTTTTTTTAAATCACAAAATAGGTACATGCTTGTTTAAAAAAAGTTTGATCCTTATAGAAAATTAAGATATTGAGTGCTGACTATAATCATACTAGTGCCTAGTATGAACTTGGTGGCTTTTTTTTTTTTTTTTGCCTCATCGCAGTTTATCTTCACACTAGATCTGAGGAATGGTGTTCATTCCCATTTTCCAGACGAGGAAACTGAGGCTCCATTTACAGTCACCTAGCTGGTAAGCAAGGGGCTGAGCCTGGACTAGCACCAGTCTGGGCGACTCTGGACAACAGAGCTCTGTGTGATGTCGTTCTGGACAGAAAGATTTAACTTGACTCAGTATCATCTTACTTATATGCAGAATGAGCTTACATTATTTATTTTCAGAAGAAAAGCCATCCAGGTTATTACTGCAGAATAAAAAGACATGTGAACAGGGATCTCCAAACATGAATGGTCAGGTGTGTGCATCCGTGTCAGGCAGTGCTTGGTTAGTCTCTGAGCCAGGGGATATGTTGTCAGGCTAGGATGCCAGCTGGCCTCCGGCTGGGAGGGCTCCTTGCTTCTCCTGAACAGCCCTCCCCACCACCCAACCCACACCACCAATGGGGCAAGCCCAGGAGCTCTAAGGCAGCCTTTCCATTCCTAACTTAGTTTCCAAATCATGGGTAACTTATCCACCCCATTGCTTTGCTATCTTAGCCAGTTCTTGGCTCGTAAACATACTTGCCTTGAATCTGTGCCTTGAGCCAAATGGCCTTGACCGCAGCCTTGGGATCCACAGACCCTTGTTTTAACAAGCTGAGGCTAGAGCAGTTGTGTGATTGTGCAGTTCGGTGGGCTGTGCTTCTCAAAGCTATTTCACCAAGAACCCTTGGTTGGCTTGCCTTTGTCAACGTCCCTCAGAAGGCCTTACAGCCTGTCTTGACTGTGGCCTGTGGGTGGTCCCAGCCACACAACTAAACTGTCAGGCAGCCCCACGAGGGGCTCCCCCAGCTGGGTTGCCCCGAGTGCCCTCACAGCTCTTTTTTTAGAGAGAGCTCTGAGATTCATTAGAGTTCAGAGATTTTAGCATTCTTGAGATTCTTTCTGTGGCCAGTTTGGTAAACCATTTCATCTCTCCAGTTTCCCAGTTGAGCCCATTCATCCCTTTGCCCTTTAAGGGACTGTCTTAGGTGCAGGCCAGTTTTGCATTCTCAGCAAAGCCTCCCGTGTTTGGTTTGTGTGGGTTTGCTGCAACCTGGGTTGAACAAATCTTCTAGACTCCTAGATAGTCCCTGATTCATACCAGCCTGGTTTCCCCACTTGGCCGGGGACTCCTCATTCACACTGAGGGTAAACCTCAGACTTGCCTGGCACTGTGGGTGGGAGGAGCTCATTCGTTTTTGTTGTCTGTTCAGCTTTTAGGAGTGTTAACATCTGTAGATTTATCCTCCCTTCCAACTCATCGCGCGAAGCAGGTCTCAGATCCTCATCCTGCTGGTGATGTGATGCTGGGGATGCTTATGGCAGTTTAGTGTGGTGCTGGGAGGGAATTGATCCCGGAGGCCCAGGACTGGACTGCATCATGCTGTTGACCTAGGTCAGGGGGGGACTTCTCGTCAGCTCTGATGGACCGGAAAGGGATTGGGAAATTTCATGGACTTTTCTCTGCGGTGTTGGGTAGTTTGAGAAAATATGCCTCAAACTGTACCCTTGTAGATCGGATAAGTCATTTTGGTGATTTATTGGGCACCATTCTTTTAATTGTAAGTGAAAGAAACTTACTTGAGTTAGCTTCACTGCAAAATGCTGTTGTTTTTTTTGGTTGTTGTTAGGGAGGTTTTATATAGATTGATTTTTTAAAATTTAATTTTCATTTTATGTTTTTAATGTTTTATTTATTTTTGAGAGAGTGCGAACAGGGGAGGGACAGAGAGAGAGGGAGACACAATCTGAAGCAGGCTCCAGGCTCTGAGCTGTCAGCACAGAGCCCAATGGTCTTGAGCCCATGGACAGTGAGATCATGACCTGCAGTGAAGTCGGACGCTTAACCAACTGAGCCACCCAGGCGCCCCGAGATTGATTGATTGATTGATTTAGGCAAGTGGTGGAAACCCATCTGAAACTACTTACGGACAAAAGAAGCAGCCACTTGGGCCAGTAACAGAGAAGTTCCTGCAGTAGTTCCCAAGCATGGCTGGGTCTTGAGGCTCAAACAGGTAGGTCATCAGAGTTTGATCTCTCCTCATGTCTAGCTCTGTCCGCTTGGACTCCATGTGGTGGTAGAATGGCTGCTGCATCTCTGGGCCTTCAGGCATCCCAGAACTAAGCCCAGCCAGGCAAGGGAGAGAGTGAGAGTGGCGAGCACAGCACTCCTATTCAGGTCCCAAGATTTGCTGATTCGGCCCCTTGAATCGTATGCCCTGCTCTGAACTTCGCGGGGCCTGTCCTATGCACCTCCCCCCATCCGTGGTATCAGAATCAACCAGTGATCCCTATGAACAATTACAGGTTCACCGATGGAGGGCAGTCCGGCAGGGGGCCTCAGGAGGACTGAGAACCAGGAGTCGGAAAGCCATGGAGCCTGCCTCTGGTGTCTGTGTCCCTGCTGTCTGTTTTGTTCCGCCTCCCTGTGGATGGACCCTGCTAGCACACCCCACACAACATGGCTGCCCCGTGGCTCCTGGCTGTTTGCATTTCACTCAGTCTAGCCATACACAGAGACCTCAAGGGAGAATGAGATTCAGCTCATTTTAGAGGTTCCACCCCAATCCAATTATCTGTGGAAGCTGAGACTGGGCCCTTTACGACAAATTTGGATGGGTGGAGCCTTTCGTGGAGTTGATGCGAGGTGGGCTGATGGTCCAGAAGGGACAGATAGGTGCTTCTCCTTATCTGGTTGAGAAGCCTTCTTTAAGTCCAAGCTGTTGATGAGAAATATCATCAAGGGCCTCTGTCCCAAAGTAGGAAAATGTTGGATGAAGTTCCAGCTCAGCTGCATGGACGCCTGCTTCCTGCCTGGAAGCGATGGCCAGGATCAGCACCTTGGGACCTCTCTGAGCTCTGCTCTCTGCTCCTACATGGGCCCTTCCTTCCTGCAGAGGAGACGGTACTGTCTGAGAGGCATGAATGGGAATTTCCTCCTTCTAGGCCCAAGTCAGCATGACTCGGGATGGCTTTGACTGGAAAATCTGAATCAAAGAGTGCACTTAGGCCAAGGATTTCCCCAAACACTAATCAGCACTGATTACTTCCAGCGTGTTGCCTTTGGCTCTACAGAGAGTTTTGTCCATTGTGGCTGCAGTGTCTGGCTTCTGCTGCCCAGAAGATGAGAAATGAGTTTGTAGGGATGAGCCTGGTGATGGGCTGAGTCCCTTTGCCATACTGACCTTTACTAGGTGTGAGAAACCCTAATTAACAGATTCATAGGTCATTGGCTGGCCTTTCCTTCAGCATTAGCACTTGGGCGTAGAGTTTGGCTTAAATGAAATCCTGAAAGTGTGTTGGGGAAAAATTTCTATAAAAATCCTTGCTCAGCGTTGAAAATGATTTTTCCCCCATGTTTATGTCTTCTGAACAGAGTCGAAATGCTAAGTATGAGTACAGATGCCATGTTATTGAACCCCAAGATCATCTAAAGGAAATAACGCAATTCACATCTTGGTTGAACTGAATGACAGTTTATTATTAAGTTCACAGAAGTTCAATAACTGTGCTGTTTAAAATAGCAGCAGAGGTCTTGTAGTTGGCTCTCAGAATGTCTTGGAGAACCTTGAAATGCTTTCAGGCCCAGCCTTGAATTTGCAGTCTGGAAGATAAAAGCTCAGAAGAGGGACAGGATGTGTTCAAGGTCACTGAGTTGTGGTGGCTGGACTCGAACCCTGGCCTTCTGGGTCCCAGGTCACAGAAATTTTCCGGGCTTAGTCCTGTAACCGCCTTCTGCTAGGAAAAATAAGGCAGAGCTTGTAGCCTGGACAGATATATAGGACTTAAAAACAAAATGAACAAAGACAACAAAAAATACCCAACCAAACAGCTCTACTGAGATACAATTCACACATCATAAAATTCACCCCTTTGAACTGCACAGTTTTTAGTATATTCAGAGTTGTACCACCATCCCCGTTATAGAACTTTAGAACATTTTATCCCCTCCTACCAAAGAAACCCTGTACCCATTAGCAGTTACTTCCCAGTCTACCCTCCTCCCAGGCCCCGGCAGCCACTGGTTTACTTCTGTCTGTATGGATTTGCTGATTCTGGACATTCATATAGTGGAACCATACAACATGTGGTCTTGCAACATGTGTGACTGGCTTCTTTCACTTAGTAAAATGTTTTCAAGGTTCATTCGTGTTGTATCTACACTTCATTCCTTTTTGTGGCCAAATGTGGGAATCAAGCCTATACAGGGCTCGAATTTGAAAATAAAACTAACATTTTCAGGTTTATTTTTCCTTTGCCTGGTAAGCTTTTTCCTGGGGAGTCAGTCTCTACATTTGGAGATGAAATGGGAGACTTTCTTAAGCTCCCTGTACCTAAGTAGTTACCACTTTTCTTAAATGTTTTGACACCTGGGAGAAAAGTTGGTTTGTGGAAGAAAGTATGTTCTTTCTTGTATTGCCAAGAATATTAATACATGCTAATGAACACAGATGCTGGAGAGCCTGTGTTGTAATGAGCTTTTGCCTTATATTTATTTTCCAAATATTTGACTTATTTTAAAAAATTTACATTTTAGCATTAATGTAGTTTTCCTTTCCTTTCCCAAATTTGTTGGAAACTTTTCAGTGCTCCAGACAGTACGAAAGAACAGCAGTGAGAGAAAAGGATAGCTCCCATATAACCCTACCCTAGAGGCCCCAGTTGTTAACTTCTGGCCATATTTGTTTCCTTTGTCATTCTCTAAGGGTACACATTACACACCTGTCTCTTATTGAATCATTTGAAAGTCTTTAGGACACGTCATGACCATTCACTCCCACATACTTCAGCAAGTGTCTCTAAGAAAAAAGGGCATTTTCCTAACCACAGTGTCACTGCATACCCAAGAGGTTAGCATTGGTACAATAATATCTGGTATAAAATTTCCCCAAATGCTCCCAGGTGTCCTTTATGGTCATTTTTTTTTTTTTAACCAAGGAAATAATTAAAGATTACTCAGTCGACTTTGGTTTCAAAGTTACTTCATCGTATCCTTTAATCTAAAACAGCCCCCCTCTTTAACATTTTTTTGTTTTTGTTCATTTCTGACATTGGCTTTTTTTTTTTTTTTTGAAGAAGCTAGGCCAGTTGTCACATTTTACGTGCACCAGAATTACAGGGTGAGGAGTGTGTGGGGGGGGGGGGCATGCAGGGGGGCAGGGAGGGTCTTTGTAAAATGCACGTTTTGATTCTGGAAGACACTGTTGGGTCTGAGTCTGCATCTCTAGAAGGCTTCCGGGTGATGTCAGTGCTTCTTACCTACAGACCACATTTGAGTAGCAAGGCTGTAGAATATTCCATATTCTGGGTTTGTTTGCTTCCTCATGATTAAATTCACATTAAACATTTTTAGCAAGTGCTCTTTTGAAGAAAGTCATGAATGTGTCTCATTGCATCTCATCAGGAGGCGCATCATGTCAATTTGTCCTGTTATTAGTGATGCTAAGTGCCGTCTCATGGTTCAACGGTGTTCGCCAGCACCCCCCCCCCCAAATGGTGCCTTTCTCCTATTGTAATTATCTTAAAAAAACATTTTTTTTACGTTCATTTTTGAGAGAGAGAGAATGTGAGGAGGGGAGGGGCAGAGAGAGAGGGAGACACAGAATCTGAAGCAGGCTCCAGGTTCTGAGCTGTCAGCACAGAGCCCCATGTGGGGGCCTGAACCCACGAACAGCAAGATCATGATCTGAGCTGAAGTCGGATGCTCAACTGACTGAGCACCCAGGTGCCCCTGTAATTTTTTTAAAGATTTTATTTTTAAGTAATCTATGCCTAATGTGGGGCTTGAATTTGCAACCCCGAGATCAAGAGCCACATGCTCCACTGACTGAGCCAGCCTGGTGCCCTCTCCTATTATAATTTAAAGTAACCATTGAGATTGCATGAATGTCCTGGACCCCAACAATTTTCACCTATCAATCAACTCATTTTGTGGGGGAAATCATCTTGAGTTATAATCTCCTGCTGACAACACATGCGTCTTATGTAATTAGCAATTAATTATGTGTGTGTGAGTAATTTTTATTTTTTAAATGTAGCTAGTGGCTGGTTGACTCCCATTTATATTATAAACATTGGCTTTTACATTTTCCCAAATTTGGAAGCTTTACAATCCTATTTTGAATGATTCCCGTGAGAGGTATTTACATCTTACAGCCAGAGGTGGTATGGTGTCTTTAAAAAAAAAATCAGTTTAAAAAATCAAGTGAAAAAAAATTTTAAATCAATTAAATTTTTGAATGCCTTCTGAAGTTGCTTCTAGAACCACAATTGGGATTCTTACATATCTCACAGATTTCAGAAAACCGCTTTTTTAAGCTGGGCAGGTAGTTCTTTCATGTCACAAGTTATTCTTTTAGATTGAAATAGAGCGTTGGGTGGCCAAGAAGGGAGTATTTGAGTGGGAGCCACTGGAAAATGTCAAGTTGGTGGAGTTGATGCTCTAGGGTATGTTCTCCTTTCCCCAAACCCCTGTCCCTAAGAAGCTGCAGAGGAGAGATTTCCAAATGAGGGCTCTTTACCTATGAGGGTTGGGGTGCTTGGCAGTCTTACAAATCAGTCCAGAATCTTCACTGTGCTGATCAGGAGGTAGAAGAACAAGAGTTGGAGAGTATTCAAGCCCACAGATAGTCAGAAAGACCTGGTTCTAAGTCCTGGCTCCACCTTTCACCACCACTGTGGCCTTGGGCAAGTGTCTTAGCCCCAGTTTCCCTGTCTGTGAAATGGGGATAATAATGGGTCTTGGACTCCTAGGTTTGTTGGAAAGATGAAAGGAGATGATTGCATGAAATGTTTAACACAAGGCCTAGTGCACACTGAAAGCATGATGCATGTTGATTGAATGCATTTTGAGTCCTTAAAAGGGTTAAACCTATTTTTATTTATTTATTTATTTATTTATTTATTTATGAAAGATAGAGGGCGCGAAAGAAGGTAGGGGCAGAGAGAGGGAGAGAGAGAATCCCAAGCATGCTCCATGCTCTCAGTGCAGAGCCTGACATGTGGCTTGATCCCACATGAGATCATGAGATCATGACCTGAGATCATGACCTGAGATCATGACCTGAGCTGAAATCAAGAGTCCAATGCTTAAGAGTCTGATGCTCAATTGAGTGAGCCACCCAGCTGCCCCTATTAAACCTATTTTAATTTAAAACCTACATTTACTTGCCAATTATTTTCAAACGCCCATGTTCTTGGTTTTATTTATTGCTGTTTATTCAACAAATAAGTATTAGCCCATATTATCAGAGATTCACATATAAAGTTTTGGTTTACCACATGAATTTAAGAAATGAGGTCACCAAGTTACATACATTTATTCTGTTTTATGCTTGATAGACCCAATCTGACTGGTGGTAGTGAGGAGTAGCATTGGCCACTTTCAGCGTCATTATTATTCTAGAAATAAAGTCCTAACCGGGGAGATTCATTCCACAAGAATTACCTGACCTTCTATGCTGTGCCAGGCACCGCTCCTCCAAAGCCAGGGTATGAATCTGCCCTGTGGAACCCATGTGTGGTGGCTGATCACCTATCTTTCCATGTAGGACCAGGACTTTTTTTCTGACCGTGCACTGGCTGGAGACCCGTAGATTTTCTTGCACAAAACATGTTCAAAATGCATCACCTAATTTCTAGTTTTGACATATTTAAGGTAGAGTAAGGACACGTGTTGAAGTGGTATGAGTATAGAATCCTTCTGGATTTTTGTTCCCTCTCCCCTGCCACCTTACTTCTTATAGTAATTTTTTCTACACATAATTCAACAGTCCCCCAAAATGAAGGAGTTGAGAGTTAGCCATCTGTGGTCCCCCATGGTTACCAGAGAGATCAGTTACATTTGAATTTCAGATAAACAATGAATAACTTTTAGTAGAACTATGCCACATGTGGCAGGCAATTTTCTCTTTGTTATGAAGTCATTGAATGGGATATGCTTACACTAAACAATTATTGTTTATCTAAATTCATATTTAACTGGATATTCTGTATTTTATTTGCAAAATCTGGCAACCCTACGTCCCACTGGCTGCTCGTTTTCATGTTTGCTGCAAGGTAGTATTTGCAGTTTCCCTAGTGTCCTAGGAGAAAACCATAGTGACATCTCTTCATGCTGTGGCTTTGGGCACTGGGGTAGGGGCCAGATTAGTAATTAGCTAACCATGACCTCACCCATGAGGAATGTGCTCTTGCTAGGTATTAGCGAGAGGTTTAGGCTCTCGGGAGCCATTGTCAGAAGCCTGTCAGTGACATCATCAGCTGGAAAAGCCAGCTTCCAGGCCTCAGGAAAAAGCTAGAAAGACAGGGCTCCAGTTTTGGTAATAAATGGAAATGGATTTTCATAGGTGGGGTGTGGAGGAATTTGTTACGACAGGAAACCTGATGGAGCCTCCTGCCTGTGTGCAGCCCCCAGCCAAGTTTCAGGGTTCTGATGAACAACCAGAAGCTTCTAATGCGGCATGCGATTATACTGTTGGCCCAGTGCCCTGGAAAAGTTGGCTTGTTCTCGGCGAACACTCCAGGAGCTGTAAAAGGGGGTGTCAGAACTGCTTTGTAGCTCTGAGTGGGCCCCTTACATTGGGGAGGAAGGGAGGCTAATGTGGTAAGTGTTCATTACGCTGCTCAGAGCAGCTCTAGAAAATGCATCCTTGGTACCATCTGGTCCCTCCATTTGGGGATGGGGAGCTTTGGGCAAAGGGGTCAAGTTGTCTGGATTTAGATACTCAAAAAAAATCCTCTACTTCCTTGTGAATTGGAAGAAACAGAGCAAGCTTTTACATTTTTTTTTTATTTTTAAAGGCTAATTTACTGTACATGACTGGGCTGTCGGACTAGAAGGGGACCTGACTTAAATCAAGTGCTGAGTGTGGTAAATAAAGCCATTTAATTTTATTTGAAATCTCCCATAAAACATTCTAGAAAAAGATGGGCTCCAGAGGTGGGGTTTCTGATCCCAGGGGCTGGGTTTTGCAGGTTTTGCAGGTTTCAGGTTTCTCTGGCCTTTTGGAAGTTTCACTTAAGTAGTTACCCAGGGCAGTTGTGCCCAGCCAAAGTGCTAATGGCAGGCACACTTTACCAGGTGTGAAAACTTCCACTAAGCAAGCGGGAGCCTCAGAGCTCAGCTTCTGAAGATCTGGCCTGCATCCCATCTGGTTTTCTTGTCTCGTTAGAATTCAGAAGCATTGACCATGTGTCTCCAGGTTGGCTCACAAAATGGCAAGGCTGGGACACATCCTCCCAAGCCTCCTTTTCTTCCACATCGTCCCCCTGGGTCTCCACCACTCAGTGCTACAGTGGCCCTGGGCAAAGAGCATAGCCTCTTGAAGCCTCTGTTTTGGCAGCTGTAAGGTGGGATGCTGTCGGTGCCTGTCGCATGAAGTACCATAAGCAGGGTGCTCAGCGACAGAGCTGTGACTCCGTAGGTGGCTGATGTTGACGGGGCATTTTAGAGGAAGTCATCAGAAGAGTTGAGCCTGAACTGACTTTTGCTTTTGAGTATGCCTGGCCATTCATCATTCGGGACCCTCTCCATCTCTCTGATCCCTCTGTAAAAGTGGTGTGCCTGGAGTTGCCCTAGGAACCAAGGGCAAAGCCTCTCCAGTGAGCAGCTTCTGCAATACCCACTTAGTCCTCTGTGTAAGCTTTCATTATTCATGGATATTCTTTAAAAATGAAAAATTGATGGGAATGCAAGCTGGTGCAGCCACTCTGGAAAACAGTATGGAGGTTCTTCAAAAAACTAAAAATAGAACTACCCTACGACCCAGCAATTGCACTACTAGGCATTTATCCACGGGATACAGGTGTGTTGTTTTGAAGGGACACATGCACCCCATGTTTATAGCAGCACTTTCAACAATAGCCAAAGTATGGAAAGAGCCCAGATGTCCATTGATGGATGAATGGATAAAGAAGATGTGGTATATATATATATACAGTGGAGTATTACTCGGCAATCAAAAAGAATGAAATCTTGCCATTTGCAACTACGGGGATGGAACTGGAGGGTGTTACACTAAGTGAAATTAGTCAGAGAAAGACAAAAATCATATGACTTCACTCATATGAGGACGTTAACAGACAAAACAGATGAACATAAGGGAAGGGAAACAAAAATAATATAAAAACAGGGTGGGGGACAAAACATAAGAGACTCTTAAATATGGAGAACAAAAGAGGGTTACTGGAGGGGTTGTGGGAGGGGGGATGGGCTAAATGGGTAAGGGGCATTAAGGAATCTAGTCCTGAAATCATTGTTGCACTATATGCTAACTAATTTGGATGTAAATTTAAAAAAAATAAAAAATAAAATAAAAAAGGATTATAAAAAAAATGAAACATTGAAACATAGTTCTCAAGAGGACCTTCTGGCCCTGTGTCCCCCACTGCAGCACATTTATTCCAAGCGACTGGCAAAATCATCCTTTGTTAGAATGTGGCTTTATTGCCCCGAGACAAGTGGCTCATCACATCTGTGAGAAAGGAGGCTTGACACAATAGCTTTGGGCACCAGTTCCTGAGTTCCTGGGTGCACGTGATTTCCTTTCTTGTTCCCCATTCACCTCTCTTTGGGTCTGTCTGCCTCAGGTCCATTCCCAGTCAAGGAAAAGGTCGAGTGGGGCTTTTGGTGAGTGGATTCTCATGGTTGTCAACAATGATTCTGAACCCTTAGAACCAACTCGAAAGCTTTAAAAATTATGGATACCTGTCCCCACCCCAAAGAAATCCTCGTTTTGTTTTCTTTGGGAGAGGGCCACTGCCTTTTTTTTCTTTTTTTTTTTTTAAAGCTTTTCAGGTAATTCCAGTATGTAGTCAGGGTTGAAGCTCAAGTGATTTCTGTGAGCAATAGAGGTGTTGAGGCTTGAGAAGAAAGTTTGGATAAGCAAACCTGAGGTGGGACCAAGGTCATGACCACCATTAACAGCAGAGCAACCCTGTGGCCTGTGAGTGGGGAGAGGCTCAATTTATTTTACTCCCATTTTGCATATAATTTGAATTGATTGTAACGGTGTATTTTATAACTCAGGAAAATAGATAATGATCAGGATAAAACATCCCGTATATATCAGTACCAGCACAAGAGGTGAATGGGATCCCTTCAAATTAAGAACTTCTTCCAATAGGGCTGCTGGAATTCAAAGCCATTTTTGTAACTGGGCTTAAACAATTTTTTTTTTTTGCCTTTATTTATTTTTGAGAGACAGAGCACAAGTGGAGGAGGAGCAGAGAGAGAAGGAGACACAGAATCCAAAGCAGGCTCCAGGCTCTGAGCTGTCAGCACAGAGCCCGACGTGGGGCTCGGACTCACCGCGAGATGGTGACCTGAGCCGAAGTCGGACGCTTAACCGACTGAGCCACCCAGTGCCCCTATAACTGGGTTTAAAACAGTCCTAGCCCCTCTTTAGAATTTCCTCAGGGGGCGCCTGAGTGGCTCAGTCAGTTAAGCGTCCAACGTCGGCTCAGGTCATGATCTTGCAGTTCCTGAGTTCGAGCCCCGTGTCGCGCTCTGTGCTGACAGCTCAGAGCCTGGAGCCTGCTTTGGATTCTGTGTCTCCCTCTTTCTCTGCTCCTCCCCTGCTTATACTCTGTCTCTCTCAAAAATAAATAAACATTAAAAAAAATTAAAAAGAATTTCCTCATAAGTGCTGCTGGCCCTCCTCTCCTCCGAGGGTGGATTTGATTGTTAATGTCCCAATCATTTGGCACCCAGCCTGGTGAGACAGGCAGCCGAGTAAGAGGGGAAACAGGGCCTCGGTCAGAAAACCAGGATAACGAGTGCCCTGGCTGGATACTCTTTTCTGTCGAGAGGAGCCCCAGAAGCTGCAAAAATCAGTTTCCAGACTGTTTTGTGTGCAGTGGCCATGACATTTATGGGGATGGCAGATTGTCCTCTGAGCAGCCAGAGCAGCAGCACACAGCTGTATAGCTCTTGGGCTGGCAGATGCCTGAGTCGTGCACTGACCCACCCCACGGGGTGTCAGGGGTGGTGTGATCTGTGTGCTCTGAGGACATTAGGGAGCACAGCTGTTGTGTAAAGGTCATGCCCTTCCTGCTGTGAGAGAGACCTATACAGAAGGCTGATTCAGGAATCCGGTGTCCTTGCTGAGTCTGGTTTGTGTGCCTCCTCCACTCCCTGTGTTCATGGGGGCATTTGTATCCACTAGGAAGCTGACATGTACGTCTCTCAGCACTGTGCTAAGTGTTTTCCATTCCTGCCAGGTGTAGGCATTGTCGACCCATTTTACAGAAGAGGAAAACTGAGGTTTCGGGAGGGTGAGATCTTGTGGTAGTGGAATGGGATGTTAACTGAGTGGCCGCATCCCTCTATACTGTAGATTGTAAATCCATCTGGGCCTTTTTACTTTAATCTAGATTCCAGCCCTTAAAAAAATGCGATTAAACAGTTTTAGGTAAATCTATTAATTTCTAAAGGAATTAAAAAAATTTTTTTTTAATTTATTTTTGAGAGAGAGAAAGAGTGCAAGCTGGGGAGGGGCAAAGAGAGAGGGAGACACAGAATCTGAAGCAGGCTCCAGGCTCTGAGCCGTCCGCACAGAGCCTGAAGCGGGGCTTGAACCCACAAACCATGAGATCATGACCTGAGCTGAAGTCAGACGCTCAACTGACCGAGCCACCCAGGTGCCCCTCCAAATAATTTTTTAAAAGACAGTTTGTATTCAGTACTTAGCTATAATTAAAGTCTATTCGTTTCACAAACTAGTGAATGCTTATTAGCTTTAAAGGTACTGTGCTAGGGACGTGTTTTTGTCTTCACATACCTTAGAGTGAAGGAAAAAAAGCCAGAGAATGAGTGCACAGGTCACTGTGGCATGTTTTGTAGGAGAAAGTCCTTACATTGCCTCTCAGAGGCAATGTGGGCTGTCAGGGAAGGCCTGTGGCAAGGGTGGGGCTGGTGAACTGTGGAGTTTAAAGGGGCAGATTCAGGAGACAGGAGGTTCAGGGCTGCAGAACCGCCAGGGCCCAGGAGTGGGAAGTGAATGCAGGAATGTGAGAGCTCCTGGTATCTATATCACCTGCTGGCTGGCCTCAGTGCTTAGTACTTGACTGGCCTCAGTGCTTAGTACTTGCTGAGGCTGGGACCATCAGTTATGATGTTTGCCGGGTTACGAGGAACCTCGAAAGAAATGAAAAAGGGCTTGGGTTTGATGGTGTAGACCTGTCCACCAGCCACATGTAGCTAGTTAAATTTAAATTAATTAAATAATTACATTTAAATTTAGCATCTTAGTCACACTAACCACATTTCAAGTGCTCAGAAGTGTGGTTTAGTATTATGGACGGCGTACATATAAAACATTTCTATCATCACAGGAACTTATATGAAATGGTGGTGCCAAATCTGAACCTCTGCCTTTTTTTAAAAAAAAAATTTTTTTTTAACGTTTATTTATTTTTGGGACAGAGAGAGACAGAGCATGAACGGGGGAGGGGCAGAGAGAGAGGGAGACACAGAATCTGAAGCAGGCTCCAGGCTCTGAGCCATCAGCCCATAGCCTGACGCGGCGCTCGAACTCATGGACCGTGAGATCGTGACCTGAGCTGAAGTCGGATGCTTAACCGACTGAGCCACCCAGGCGCCCCCCTCTGCCTGTTTTTGTAAATAAAGTTTTATTGGGACACAGGCCACAAAGCACTCATTTGCATATTGCCTATAGCCGCTTTCTCACTACAATAATAGATTTGAATAGTTACAACATGCGACTTGTAAACCCAAAAATATTTGCTGTGTGGCCCTTTGCGGAAAATGTTTGCTGGCCCCTGCCATAGACCATAGAGAGCAACAGAAAGTGTTCATGCCGGGAGTAACATAAATGATTGTATTTATGGCCTGAGAGGATAATTCAAGGATGGTGGATAGGCTATATTGGTTGGGAGACCTATTCGCAGTGACCTCCAAGGGTCCCCATGAGAGATGACCAAGGCCATGCCCTGACAGGTGCAATTTCACTAATCTATGGCCCATTTAGCAAAACGTCCATTACTGAAATCCTTTCCCTTCTTGGTTCTAAAAATTATTAATTGGAGCCAGGAATTTTTTTTAAAGACTTTATTTTTTTAAGTAATGTCTACACCCAACGTGGGGCTCAAACCCATGACCCCAAGATCAAGAGTTGCAGGTTCTACTGACAGGCCCCCTGGAGCCAGGATTCTTCACTTTTGTGTCTTGGACTCCATTGGCTTTCTGAAGATTGTGCTCTTCTCCTTGTGCATAAGATCATATATATGGGGTTACAAAGGAAACAAGTCATATTGAAATGCGCTTATAACTAAAATTTTGCCACAACTCTGTGGTCGACTAATCTTCAACAAAACAGGAAAGGATAGCCGATGGAAAAAAGACAGTCTCTTTAGCAAAACGTGTTGGGAAAACTGGACGGTGACATGCAGAAGAATGAAACTGGACCACATTCTTATACCCCACACAAAAATAAATTCTAAATGGATGAAAGGCCTAAATGTGAGACAGGATGCCATCAAAATCCTAGAGGACAACACAGGCAGCAACCTCTTTGACCTTGGCCACAGCAACTTCTTAGTAGACACGTCGCGGAAGGCAAGGGAAACAAAACAAACGTGAACTATTGGGACTTCATCAAGATAAGCTTCTGCCCAGCAAAGGAAACAATCAACAAAACTAAAAGGCAACTTACAGAATGGAAGAAGATATTTGCAAACGACATATCTGATAAAGGGTTAGTATCCAAAATCTGTAAAAAAATTATCAAACTCAACACCCAAAAACCAAATAACCCAGTTAAGAAATGGGCAGAAGATGTGAATAGACACTTTTCCAAAGAAGACATCCAGATGACTAACAGACACATGAAAAGACGCTCAACATCACTCATCATCAGGGAAATAAAAATCAAAACCATGATAAGATACCGCCTCATACCTATCAGAATGACTGAAATTAACAACACAAGAAACAACAGGTGTTGGCAAGGATACAGAGAAAGGGGAACCCTCTTGCACTGTTGGTGGGAGTGCAAACTAGTGCAGCCACTCGGGAGAACAGTGGAGGTTCCCCAAGAAACTAAAAATAGAACTATCCTACGATTCCAGCAATTGCACTATTAGGTATTTGGCCAAAAGGATACAAAAATACAAATTTGAAGGTGTACATGCACCCCAATGTTTATACAATAGCCAAACTATGGAGAGAGCCCAGATGTCCATCAACTGATGAATGGATAAGGATGTGGTACACATCTACAACAGAATATTACACAGCCATCAAAAAGAATGAAATCTTACCATTTGCAATGATGTGGTTGGAGCTAGAAGGTATTACACTAAGTGAATAAGTCAAATAGAGAAAGAACAAATACCATGTGATTTCACTCATATGTGGAATTTAAAGAACAAAACACATGGGAAGGGGGGGGGAAGTAGAGAGAGGGAAACAAACCACAAGTTACTCTTAATGATAGAGAACAGGGGCACCTGGGTGGCTCAGTTGGTCAAGCGTCTGACTTTGGCTCAGGTCATGATCTCAAGGTTTGTGAATTCGAGCCCCACATCAGGCTCTGTGCTGATGGCTCAGAGCCTGCAGCCTGCTTCGGATTCTCTCTCTCTCTCTCTCTCTCTCTCTCTCTCTCTCTGTCTCTCTGCCCCTCCCCTGTTCGTGCTGTTTCTTTCTCTCAAAAATAAATAAACATTAAAAAAATATATACTGGAAGCAGTTAATGAACAACCATAGCAAGTCAATGCAGTTATGTGCACAAAGATTATTTAAAAAAAAAAAA
This sequence comes from Panthera uncia, assembly GCF_023721935.1. Classification (NCBI taxonomy): domain Eukaryota; kingdom Metazoa; phylum Chordata; class Mammalia; order Carnivora; family Felidae; genus Panthera; species Panthera uncia. The sequence continues at coordinate 24,974,611 of NC_064816.1, forward strand.
AAAGAGAACAGGGCTGATGGAGGGAGATGGGTGGGGGATGGGCCACATGGGTGATGGGTATTAGGTAGGGCACTGTTATGATGAGCACCGCATCACAGTGTTGTATGTAAGTGATGATCACTGAATTCTACTCCTGAAACCAATATTGCACTGTATGTTGGCTAACTAAAATTTAAATAAAAAAGAGAAATTTTTGAACACAGTAACAAACACACATGTATTTAGATGTTTAATAAGATCTAGCAGCTAGTCCAGTAATGTTTGCCATGATTTTGATGTAGTGATGAGCATACAGTGTATTTTGAGATATTGTTGATGACAAAACCACAGGTGCTGCTAATACACCTGTGTTTTATGGTGCCTTTTTTTTTTTGGTAATTTTTTTAAATGTTTATTTATTAGAGAGAGAGAGAGAGAGAGAATGTGTGCGCACAAGAGAGAGAGAGAGTGCAGGGGAGAGGCAGAGAGAGAGAGGGAGACACAGAATCTGAAGTGGGCTCCAGGCTCTGAGCTGTCAGCACAGAGCCCAACGTGGAGCTTGAACTCACAAGCTGCAAGATCATGACCTGAGCCAAAGTCAGATGCTTAGCCGACTGAGCCACCCAGGCACCCCTTATGGTGTCCATTCCATAATGGGACAGTATGCTACATTTTAGTTAGAGGTTACCAAAGACAAAGATTTCACTTTTTTCCTATTCAAGCTCAAAGGCTCCCCCACCCCTACCCCCCTGTCCTGCCTTCCCCTGTAAGAATCCCTGACTTAGATGGTCCCTCATAGGAGGCTGTGACATAATTGGGGATGGTGGCTTGTCTTGCTAACTGTCCCGGACATTTGGCTTCCTAGTAGATCATGTGGGAAGTTCCATTTCTGACTGCTTTGTGAGATGTTCTTTAGAAATGTAAAGATGAGGCCAAGAAGAAAGGGGATGTATCAGAGGAGGCTGAATCTTGAAGGCTGAATCTAAGAAACCCACAGGGTGAAAGACATGAAAGGGGGGCATTCTGAATAGAAGGGGCAGCGGGAGCACAGGCCAGGGCATAGGGAGGGCCGGCCAGCTGGGGACATTGGCAGAGGCCAGCCATGGGGGCCTCGGGGCACTGCTGAGGAGTTCAGACTTCGCTGGGGTGTTTTGTGGTCTTAGGCATATTCTATCAAATACAATAAAACACACCCATCTCTCACACTTAAAAAAAAAAAAGGTGTGTTTTGTGCGTGTGTTGTCATAAAAGAATTTGATTAAAAAATAGATTTGCTTTTATTTGCTTATATTTGTGTTCTGTTATATTATTTGGCCCTGACTAACTCCTTTATTTTACAATTGACTGATTTCTCAGCAATTACAGAGTATACTTTGGAATTCTTGCGATGTGAGAAAATGAACCTGTAACTCATTCTCAAATGTAATGAAATTTCTGTAGATGTCAACCAGAGATCACAATTAGTGAGGAAGATATAATGCCAAATGCTGGCATTTAATAAAACATTTATTAGCTTCAATTTCTTTCAATTTTCTTCTGTTTTGGGGCCAATTCCCCCATCCCCCTGTCCCCACCCTCCCAACTTTCAAATTGTTTTTTGCATGTCCCTGCTGGGGCTGGTGGAAAGATTTGGGAAGAGTTAAGAGTTCCTGATCTGTGGGCTGAGACAGACTGGCCAGTAAAGGGACCTGCCATTAGCTGAGGGCTGCTGGGCTGGGAATCAGTTTAGAGGTGGCCAGCAGGATTGGGGGAAGGGGGAGATTTGGTGGGAGAGCGTGGTCAAGGATGAGTCCACTCGAGTTTGGTAGTTGGTTGACCAGGTTGGTGGTTGTTTGATAGGTCTTTGGAATAGTGGTTGTCTGGTCAGCTTGTCTGGTTGATTGTTGATTGATTGGTGTATTGATGAGTGGGTGGTTGTTAGTTGGGTAATAGAGGACAGTGGTTCCCCACCTCCCAACCCCCCCCTTTTGCTTTTCTTCTTTTTACTATGTGACCAGCATCATGTTAGGTACTAGAATCACAATGATGCTGAGGACAGAGCCCCGCTCCCTGTCCTTAGGATGCTGGGATTACAGTTGACTAATCTCAGATTCGGATACAGCACAACACAGTTTAGAGAGTGGATTTAATTAGCACTCAAGCTGTGTGGCTCATTGCTATTATTGGTATGCTTATGAGTATTATATCCTTAAGTAGTACTAGGAATGCTACTTGGATATGTTTCACTTATTATATAAATAATTTTTACTAACTTTTACTAAGTTCTCCCTGCCAACCCCCCCCCCCCGCCCCCCCCCCCCCCCCAGCATAGGAAGTTTAGAGCTAAATGGCCATGGGGTGGAGCTTCTGGAGTCCCCTCCCTCTTCCCGTTCACATAATTTGATATTCCAGTTGCTCCCATCAGGATGACCCCCCCCCCCCTTTCTACTGCATTAAGCGATGGTCCAAATTACCAGGTTTTGTCTCTGACTCTTCCCACTTGGCAACACATTGGCTGCGGATGAAGATTTCAACATTAGTAGCTCCAAAGCAAAGCCAGAAAGGAGGAGGCTGGTTTTGGCCTGGATCCTTCTAAATCATTGCCTGTGTTTAAGAATTACAGTTTGCCCTGGAACAATAAGATGTTTCTTAGTGCAGTTTTTTTTTGTTTTTTGTTTTGTTTTTTTTTTTTATTTTTTATTTTTCAACATTTTTAATTTATTTTTGGGACAGAGAGAGACAGAGCATGAACGGGGGAGGGGCAGAGAGAGAGGGAGACACAGAATCGGAAACAGGCTCCAGGCTCCGAGCCATCAGCCCAGAGCCTGACGCGGGGCTCGAACTCACGGACCGCGAGATCGTGACCTGGCTGAAGTCGGACGCTCAACCGACTGCGCCACCCAGGCGCCCCTTCTTAGTGCAGTTTTAACGTGAGTTGGTTATCACCAGAATTTCATAAACATCATGGTCAAGGGGTGTACTTCCCTGTAGCCCTCATCATTAGAAACAATGTTTTGAGAACCTACTTTTATTACCCTTTATTTGCAAAATCCAGTGATTCCAAGTAACAAAGTTCTGGATTCATAATCACTGCTACCGAAACAGTTGTAGATTAGAGAAAGCCTTAATGACTTATTTCGTATTGTCCTTCTTTTCTATCTCTTGTCTGTCTCCCTCACCCCACATCTACCAGTTTTATAAAACGTAATCTCCAAGCCTATGGGAGCATTCAGAAGTGTTTGTAGAAGATCTGCAAGGGCATGGAAGGGCAATTCAAGGTAGAATTACTTGAAATATCTTCTGGAGACTATTAGAGTCCTTTGAGATAATATTTTAGAAAGTTTCCTAGTCCAGGGACACCTGGGTGACTCAGTTGGTTGAGCGTCCAACTTTAGCTCAGGTCATGATCTCATGATTTGTGAGTTTGCGCCCCACATTGGGCTCCCTGCTGTCAGTTTGTCAGCACAGAGCCATTTCAGATCCTCTTTCCCCGTCTCTCTGCCCTTCCCTCGCTTATTCTCTCTCTCTCTCTCTCAAAATGTAAATCTAAAAAAAGCATCAAAAAATTTTTTTAAAAAAAAGTTCCCTTGTCCAGTAAAGTTGGGAAGTGTTGTGTGGCACCCTAGCACTCTCCTGGAGATTGTCAATATACATTTGCATATTAAAGTCTCTGAGAAGTCCTACAGCAGTTTAAAATTGTTCGATTCCATATATCCCTGGCTTATTTGACCACAGGAGCCATTTGTCTCGGACAACCAGCTAATGTCTAATGTAGTCTTTTCAAAGATGCAAAATGATAGTAGGTGTTACACAACCTACTTTTAAAAATTATACTGTAATGTATTTTCACATGTAGTTTAAGAATAAAGTGACTAGGGCACAACCCCTGGTAAATTGTCCAAGAGGTGAGAGGATAGGGCAAGGTTTGTGAGTGTGGCCAGAGGGACAAATCTTCCTCAAGGCCAAGTTTAGGCACAGCTTGTGTTTTGCTGAGCCAGGAAGCAGCTTCTGACTCAAGTGCAGGACTCTTTAGATGAAGTACTGGTATTGAAGACACTTGACCGTGGGCCGTGTGTCTTCAGTAACTGGCAGCCATGACTAGGGTGGTGCCTTGGATATTCAGCGTGTGTCACTTGCTTACCTTGCACTTGGACAGTGTGCCTTAGGGATGTTGGAACTTGTTCCCATTTTAGCAGAGAAGCTGGCCTGCTATGTGCTTGGTCTGTTTATTTTACTGCCATGGCCATTTATCTTGGGACAGAGTTCAGGGGCACAGCGATAAATCTCTTTTAGGAGGATGATGTAAACTTTAGCATTTATTTCCTCTCCAGCTTTTGCCAGTTTAGAAAGCCTTTGTAATATTACCATGTCTGTGGATGAGCCTTTTCCTTTGCAGCCCCATCCTGGCCTCCAGGTGGAACAGTCAACAACAGATTCTGGAGTTAGAGGGCCTGAATTCAAATCCTACTCTACCACTTATGAGCTATGTGGCTTTGGGCTCAGTTTATCTGCTTATCATTTTCTTTAATCTGGAAAATGGGACTAACAGGGGTACCTCCTAAGGCAGCAATGAGAATTCGGTGGGGTCATTCATCAGGCCAGACCCTCTGTCCTCACGTATAACTGAGTGGCTGAGTCTCTGCATCTTGGAAAAGATACTCTTAGGGTGCCAGGGAAGGAGGTAGGAAGGGATCAGGAAGGTGGATGGTTGATTTGCTTTTTAAGGTTTATTTATTTTGAGAGAGAGAGAGGTGGGGGATGGGCAGAGAGAGAGAATCCCAAGCAGGCTCCATGCTGTCAGCACAGAGCCCGATGTGGGGCTCAAACTCATGAACTGTGAGATCATGGCCTGAGCTGAAATCAAGAGTCGCTCAACTGACAAAACTACCTAGGTGCCTCAATTTTTGTTGTTGTTGTTGGGTTGGTAAGCATGCCCAAAGACAACCAAATGACAACATCTTCCCCTCCTCTGGCAATCTATTTGGAAATGGCAGAGGCCATCTCCTGAGGCACGGAGACTGCTTGTCCAGGAGAATGTGTGTGGCTGAGGACTGGTAAAGCATTTGGATGACCCACCATGTGAGAACTGAGCAGAGGAGATCAGGAGAACAGCCGACCAGTCTTGCCAAGCCTTCATGTATTCTGTTTCTTGTTGATAGGTAACATCAAACATGGTGTAAATCATATGCAGTATAAAAAGATAAGACCAGCTCCCTCCCACTCCTCCTCACCCCCTTTCTCTGTTCCTCTACCCAGAAATAAATGCAGTTGGTGAACAGTTTCTTGTCTTTTCAGAAGGTATGTTATGCATATATGAACTCAATTACAGAATTCCCTGGCTGCCCCTTTACTCCTGTGCGAACCCATGATACACATTGCTTTCACTGTTTGATAAAACTTGTCAGTTTTCCCACATCAGTGCCTATAGATCCCGACAAGCCTCTGTGTTCAGTGAAGAATTCCTTAACGTACACATTCCTGTATTTCTTTCTTTTGGGAGGTGTGTGTCACAATTTATTATAAAAGTAACACATGTAATTCAAACTAAGAAAAGAAATTCAAACAACACAGGAGCATGTCCCAACAACAAAAAGAAAGCTTGTCTTTTGCAATCACCCTACGTCTTTCCAGAGAGAGAGCCAGTGAACAACATGCTTGCTTGCAACAACTCTGCATGCTTCCAGATCTTTCTGTTCAGATGCAGAGTCATGCCTTTTCCAAAACAGAATTGCATGTTCTATACTTTTCTACAAATGGCCCTGTCCCTATTGGAACAAACATCTGTATCTTTCTCATTCTTTTCCTAGCCACCTATTACTTTCTTCCTTGAACGTTCTGAAAGTTTATTTAACTATTTATTCGTGGGGAAGCATTTATGTTGTTCTCAGTTTTATTCCCTCATTATATTATGGTAATTAACTGCTTTCATGGTTAAAGATCACTTTAGTATCCAAGCCTCTCCCTCCCCCCATTAGAAAAAGGAATCCCTTAAGGGAACTTTCTTGAATACTTTGTGCTTCACATTGAATTTATTGACCTTGCATTTAATTTTCTGTCAACAGTGGCCCAGGCTGGCCCCTGCAGACTGCTCAGGAATCTGCTGGAGGAGTTGGGGTGGCCTGCAGATTTTAGCAAACTGCCAGTTCATTCAGGCAGCTCACTGAGCAAAGAACATCTTGATTCTATCAGCCTTAATCCTGGGTCCCTGATGGGGGCTGGCTCTTGTGGTCGTTAGCAGATGGAATGCTCGTCTGTGTTAGAAGGCTGAGTTCTGGGGTATTTGGCTCTAGGCAGTCTTGAACCAGAATTGAATGGCATTGAATCTTTCATGATGTTAATGGGACACTGTTAGTTCTTGAACTTGTGTGTGTTTATAATATTGCAGAAATAATAATAGTAGCTATACTGGTCTCTGCTGATATGGTGGATTGGTTCAGGCAGAATGCTACCAAATTTACTACATTATCTCACAATAGCTTGACACTGTGAGTTCAGTTCTGACTCTCAGCTTACAGATGAGGATACTGAAACCCGGGAAGTGACCCACTGAAGTGACATGGTAGCCATGTTTGGGAGGAGAGCCAGGCTTCTCTGAACCCTAACTGCTCCATCACTGACTAACTCAGTGTCCCTGGCACCTGGGTTTCTTGGCTACTAATTCTTTTAGCAGGTGGGCTCCCCTTTGCCTGAGTGGATTCAGTCCTGCCCTCTTGTCCACGCTTTTTATCCATGGATGTTGGTGGTGTGGAGTTCTACCCACAAGGAGGAGCCTGGGTCTGGGCTGAGAGAGCTCTGTTGTGGCTAGGTGGCACGTGTGTCCAAAGGCCTCCTCGTGTAATTTTGGGTTGAAGATTCAAATTTGGGGGTACAAATTCGACAGTGGGTAACTGTCTGAAAAGTGTCAATACAGGTAAAGCAGGGAATGTGCCCCTCCCTTTGTCTGTCCTTTGAGAATTTCTTTTCTTCCAACTTCATCCTTTTTCTGTTGGTAATGATGGGAGCCAGCTATTATAAACTATTTGGAATTTCCCTCAGCTTGGTTCCTATTCAAGACTTTAAATTGGGAGTTTTGTTCACTTTATGACTTCACGATCATTGGGCAGGCTGCCATTTCTATAACAGGCTTATAGGAGTTGTAACATGATGTGGGCTGCAGGGGCAGGGGGTGGGGGTGTATGCAAACTGATTCCTCCCCTTTCAAACCAAGGAAACCACCTTGATCTTTTTTCTAACAAGGCTCAACTTCTACAAGTTTGCGGTGGAAGGATGAATACCTGTCCTCTTCATCAGCATTATTATTTTTTACCTTTTAATCACAAAAGGAAAAAAAAAGTTTTTTAAGAAACAGCTTAGCATGAGAGACAAAAGGCAAAAAAGAAATTTTTTTGCCTTTTGTCCCTTAAAAAGTCTTCAATGTCTTTCCCCGGGGCAGGGTTGCAAGAAGTGGGTTGGTGGATGGTTTTCATTATAATAATGTTGTCATCTCCTTGTGGAGTGTTTTAAAGCCAATTTAACTTATTATCTTACATAAAAGCATAATTTGTGTCCAGCACAGGGCCTGGCATTCTGTAGGCAGAAGTGTTTGCTGGGTATGAGAACAAATGGAGCTTTCAAGTATGTGAGTGACCCTAATTTCTATTTTCTGGGGAAAATACAGACCAGTAGGTTGGGGTAAATGGGGACAGAGGTGTGTTTTCTGCCATCTTCTCTGATTTCCCATGCTGAGCGGTAGGTCAGCATCTGGGATGCAGTAAAGGCCAAGTCATGACTGAGACAGAGGGACTAAAGTAATACAAGTCTGACCTCTGCTTGCACCTCCTAGGCCGTAAGCTGTCACTTTCTGCCCACATTTTTCATTTCTAAACCTCGACAGTTTAGGGATTGTGGGAATGATTGGGGCAGTGGCAGGTTCAGAGACCCCACCTGGGTTCCTCTCCCAAGTTCGCCACTAACTGGCCGTGGGCCCCAGGGGTGTGTCCCTTCCTGTACTCTGTCTCATCTGTGAAATGTGAGTCCTGTTGCCCTCACCTTATACAGCTGTCATGGCATAATGTGTATTTAGAGAAGTATGGAGGCTTGGGCTCAGACAGCAGAGAACTGGGTTTAAATCTGGGTTCTTCCTGTATGTTACTTTTGACAATTGCCTCTGCGGGCCTCTGTCTTCCCATCTGTAAAATGAGATTAAGCATAAAAGCGACCCTTCTAGGGTTGCTGTGAGGGTTACATGAGGTGATGCATGTGGCACAGGGCCAGGCCCAGGGGAGAGGTCTGGAAGAAGGATCTGGAAAAGTCTGGAGTTGCTGTTACAGTTTGGTTGCTGTTGATGTAAGGAGGGGGAGGTGCTTAGGAGTCTTCCTGGGCCTGGTTCCTCCTGCCCTCATGCTTTTCCCCAAAGGGTTTCCCTGTGGGCTGCACTTGCGTGCACAGGACCGGCCTGGGCCGTGAGCTGTGTTTCAGGTGAGGCTGAGCTGGAGTCCACAGGTGACAAGGACCTCCATTCGCAGCCAGCATTTATTATTTGATCTGCACATGTTCTCAGAGCAGTTGTGCCTAAAAGCTATGGGCCAGGGACAGACATCACCGCGCTGAGAACTTCTGAGCTCACACTGGGGTTTACCAGCACCTCCCAGTGACTGGACTCCGGGCTCCTCCACTCTCTGCTCACGCTTAGGGGTCCCTGGGACCCTTGTCCTACTACTCACTTAGGAGACCTGTGGCTTTGAGGTCAAAAACCTAGTTTAGAATACATTGCTTTGACCATTTTGGGGCGTGTTTCCTTTTTCCCTTCTTTCTGTAATCTTTATAACAAGACTAGAATCCTTGTTCTAACTTTTTAAGACTTTCCCACTAATACTAGTTGGAAGAGACTAAGTTCTAGACCCACAAATATACCAGTCTCATTTCAGGTTCAGTATGACTTTGTCGCTGGATATAAAGTAATCCCCAGAAGTGATAAAAACTTTTGAAAAGTGGCATTTGGAAGCCCACCGAGTGATGCAAATGCCTCTTTTAAACAAAGGATGCCTCTTAACCAGAGAATCGGGTGTTTGGGATACATATGAAGCAGGACACCAGCATAGTATCTGTGATCTGAATGTCCACCAAAAACTCTGTACCAAAATAAAAATAAGGTATTTATGAAATAATTTGTTCCAATTATTCCAGGCAAAAATTGTCCAGCAAGTGAGAGAAAACAGAAGGAATAGTTGGCAAAGTAGGAAATTTGAAGTCTGAGGTTATGCATAAGGAATGTGTTATGGGCCTATAGTAGAAGTCTCCAATCAGGGATTTGGCAATGTTTGCTCAATTCTGTTGCAGAGAAGTCCCAGCCACTGCTCCCCATGCCGTGCCCAGAGCAGGCATGGCTAATCTATACAGTTCTTCCTCATTGAGCCTCCACTCCCTGTGCCTGGTCGTGGCAGACATTGGTAATCTATTTTCTTGTTGACCCCAGATAGGGCCTGAGAATCTTTCTCAACACCTGAAAGGGTTTTCACCTCACATGCTGATGCCGTTTGCCACCTTTGGTCTATTGTGTCATCTCTTGAAAAATTACTAACATGAAAAGGCCTTCCAAATGAACTCTTTGTTAACTGAACCCTGAAGTGAAGTGTAAAAATTGTTAACTCAGACACTTCCTTTGTCATCCTTGAGAGTTCCTGAGTAAGAAAAAGGATTGGAAATCCAGCTGACCAGAGTGCTCCAATCCACCCTTGTTTTATCGTGATCTGTATTTTATCTTACTGATTAGAAATTGGCCCGTGTGACTTCAGGACTTCAGGGCCCAGAACATCCTCTTATTATAGGTAAGCTGCTGTAACAAAGAGAGAAAAAACCCAAATCCAGTGGCTTTTTTCAGTCTTCAGGTTGGCAGGGCACCCTATTCTGGGACCCAGGTTCTTTCTATCACCTTGCCTGGCCTCCCCGAGCGCAGGTTGAAGCTAAGTGACTGTAATGTCAGGGGCTCTTGCTGGCGGTAGGAGGGAGCACTCCCCCTGCCCAAGGTCCTAAAGTGATGGCACCCTTCTGTCTGCTCACTGTCTGTTGGTGAAGCCACCACACTGCTGAGCTGCAAGGGAGGCTAGGAAGGACCGTCCAGCTGGAAGCCACATGCCTGGGAGAGGAGGAGGCAGGGTTTTTGTGGCCTTCACCACAAGTACCCTTCAGCCATCACCAGTGTGAGTTGTCAAGTCTGGCTGTAAGTCTGTGTGGCCTTTTGATGGTTTGAGGCCCTGTACGAAGCCCTGAGCAGGGGTGAAGGCATCTGGCCCCCTCATCCTGCCCATGGGTGTCTAGGCAGGTGCACAGTCTTGTGTACATAGTCCATCACGGGCTGTACGGATGGAAGGACCGTTGCACCCCCAGAAATGGACCCTGGTTCTGGACGGCGGACTGAGATGGTCATCTTTAATGATGAAGGGAACGGTGACATCTGAGAAACTGAGGACGGTGGTAAACTTAGCCTTCTTTTAGTTGAGGGTACCCTCTTGTTTGGGCAACCGAGGCCAACAATTCAGCCACAGTTTGTGCAGGCTGGAAGAGAAGGCAGGGTGGGGAGGAACCATAAAACCAAGCTGGGATGCCAGTGAGCCCCGTCTGCCACCTGCATCCTGGGCCCAGGTGATCCGAGTGCTGCACTGTGGGGTGACCTTGGGGCAGCCCTTCTTCACAGGATGCTCTTTGGGTTGGCTCACCCAAGCAGTCAAGGCTGACAGGAAACCCCGGTGCCTACGCGGAGGTCACCACCTTTAACTGTTAAGCTTTCACTTTTCCCTTCTGCCTTTGTTCTTTTTGTCTCAAGGTTGATAAAAGCATGTTGAAGTCAGTGGTGGTAAGAGTAATAGTACTAATATTAGCATTTAATGACAACTGACTGTATAGGGGTCTGAATGCTGCAAATGTGTTATGGCAGGCAGTCTTCCCAGCAGCTGTATTCTCCTGTTCCAACATTATCCCCAGTTTACAGGTAAAGTGACTGAGGCATGCTGGGGTCGGATCACTTGGCCAGGCCTCTGCAGCCAGCCTGCTGGTGCCAAGCCCACGCCTGCAGAGCCTCAGGGACCTCCCCAGCCTTGTTTCTGTGCCACATGCTATATTGCCTGCTGGAGGCTCAGAGGTGGACACAGTCTGGAGCAGATTAGAATTCTGTCTGAAAGGCTGTGTGTGTACTTTCGCATCCACTCAGCGGGGAAGCAGCCCTGTCTCTCACAGAGCACCAGAGAGGAGAGGGCAGGGAGCCGAACGTGCCTGCCAACAGCCAAGCGTCCATGATCGGGGGAGCCAAACAGCCTGTTCCTGCTGTTGTGGTGCTGCCGCTTTGAGCACAGGAGGCAGGCACAGCTGTAGCTGCACTGAGAGAGAAGGGCACAGGGCATTGAGGGGGCACTTGGCCGGGGACCTATTCTAGTTTTGCAGAGTTGGGCATAGAAGAGGCATTATCTAGGTCAAGAGAGGTGGGGGGAGAGTTCCAGGCCAAGCCAGCTGAGGCCAAGGATCAAGGTTAACCCTAGGGAAATGTAAAGTTGGGAAGTCACGTTGGGGCCAGACCCCTGGCTCTTGTGGGCCTCTTTTCACACCATATTCTCTTTCAATAAGGTCTGATCGATTATCAGCAGTCGGGTTCCTGTGTAGTTCTTGGTTTCTGTCTGCAGGAATCTCAGGCCATAGTGGTCTCCTAAAGCACTTGGAGCTGCAATGTCCCCCTTGCACCTACCTCATGTGTCCTGGGTTCACTACAGCATGTAGGTTGGCCTCCTCCTGGGACAGGAGAACAGGGACCCCAGAGGCTCATGACCCTTCTAATGAATTCCATGGCTCAGGGAAGTGACACATTGAACATTTCATCCTCCTTTTAATTCGCAAGGTACTATTGTGAATTACCCTGACTAACCCTGACTTCTGTTTCCTGCTCACCTACAAAACCGGGATTATGGCTTCTGGGCTTCTGGTTCTAGGGAAGTGTGTTGGGCACAGAGCAGGTATTCAGATATGAGGTGAATGAGTAAGGAGAGGAAGGAAGGTATTATGAAGTGCCTACCCTGTCCCCGGCATTATGCTCAACTCATGGTGTTCTATAACCCACCTGCTTCTTAGTAACAGCTCTGTGAAGGTGTTGACTGGGATCATTCCCATTTGGTAAATGAAGAAACAGAAAGCCCAGAGAGGATGGATGGATGGTTCAAAGTGACCTGTCTAGAGGAGCGGCTGGTTCCATAGCCTGTACTTAAACCACTGTGCCACGTTGCCTCCCAGAGGGTAATAGAGATGGGAGGACAGAGGCAGAGTGGGTGACAGACTCTTCTCCAGATGACCAAGTCATAGTTGGATTATGGTCTGGGTGCTTTTCCTCAAGCGTACTAGGAGGAGCTTTCCCGAAACTCCTACGTCTCCTTGATCCCTGAAGTCCCTTGTTGGCTGTTTCTGACCCAGCAGTGAGCTGCTGCATTGTGGCTGCTGGATGACCTGCTGTTCTTACTCAGGAGGGCAGAAATGTGGGACGGTGCTTGCTCAGGCCTCTCCTCCCCACCCCACCCCCCCAACCCCCACCATGCCACCCTGGTGAATCAGTAATAGGAGAGGAGATGGGCACAGTGAATGTGGTGAGCATGCAGTTGGTGGCGTGGATCCTGCCCTCCTGGTATGAGAGACGGAAAGATCACCATCTCCCTTCCTCAGAGGAACTTGTCTACGCAGTAGATGTTTCCAAGATGCTTCCAAAGATTGCCTAAAAATAGCTGGTTTCCTCCCCCATAAATGTGCCCATTCCTGATTGCTACTCAGGGAGGGCTGGAGAACCGGTGTACAGAAATGACGTGAAAACATTCCATCCTAGAATTTGCAGTAGCTCAAATTAACTTTCTAGCTATTAAAAAAGAAGAAAAGCCACTGCCCTCACTTAGAAGCAATGCTGGATAATTTTAAGTAGTTCCAGAGGGTGTGTATGCGGTTGGAGGGTCAGTGCTGTCCAGAGCCAGGACCAGTTACATGGGAATTGTGATTGGTTGGATCTGGGGAGGAGAAACCTGTGGCCAGATTCCAGGCCAACTACAACCTAAGCAGATTCTAGGAGGTCCAGCAGGCGTGGCAGGCGCTGGCTTATTTTATTCCAGAAAGAGGCTCTCAATGAGGTGGAATCCTGCCAGAGAGGCTTCCAGCTGACCTGGACCTTTCCTCCTTTTACATTTCTGTTTCATGTTTACACTCGACATAAACATCACAGAGCACGCTCACGTTTGAAAATCCTGTAGTCTGTTGTGATGGTCAGACATTGACACTGTAATGCTGTGGAGCATTTCATTTTCAAGGCATTGGGAGTCTTCTGTTTCATGTGGGTGGGAAAGGGGGAGTCATTTTGGGCAAGTCGCCATCGTTTTATTGTTCCAAGAGTTCGGTAAAGCATTTGAACCTTCACCTGTCAAAATCACTTTTGGAACTAGGACTGTTCTTTCTCCAGCTTCTTAGAATAGCAGAGCAAAAGTATCATTTATCCCAAGGAGATCTTAATGGGGGCTTTCCCGTTTGGACACCCACCTTGAATTCATTGGAAACAGAAGTTCTGGGCATTGTATTTTTCATAAATTTGGCTCAGACTTTTACTGGGTCATATTTCCCCTGAAATCTTTTTCGAAAAAGACTCATGTCTCATTCCTTCAGACCAACATGTGTAAGCCGGGTAAAAATAGAGCAAACTGGTTTCATGTTTTGATTTATGGATAAAATCTGTAAGTTTGCATTTGAAGAGCACTTAACACATAACTCAGGAAAGTTGAACTTTGTAGTCTGATACTTGTGGCTGCATGAGACTTTCTGGCCTGTTCAGATCCTGCCTGGTGCAAGACCTGACCTTGCCTGGTCCAGCACAGGTATGCTGACTAACGATAAGCATTCACATACTTTACTTCATCCCCACCTCGTGCTTCCCCCTTCTGAGGACTGCTCTTCTCCCTTTAGTTTAAATAAAGGACTCTGGCATGGAAAATTGTTTGACCTGGAATTTCTTATGATTGGTAGGTAGTAACTCAGTAATCAGTAGCGCTTCAAAGACAACCTTATAACAGGACATCTTATCAAAAAAATTCCGTCATGGTCAAGGGCTGCCAGCTGGAGAAAAATATGGTCCGTGGGATGAACTCCTCGGATGTTCAAGTTCTGTGCACGGTCAAGTGTCTTCTGCAGATTATCGCTTTATTGACCACAAGACCTCAGAAGCAGAGGGGGCTTCATGGTCACATAGTCTGTGCAGCTGTACGGGGCCCTGCTCTCAGAAGGGTTCTGTGCTTGGTTTAATGCTCTGCTGTTGCCATCTTGAAATTCTTAATCCTTTTTGGACGAGAAGTCATGTATTTTCATTTGTCGCTGAGCCCTGTGAGTTATGTGGACTGTCCTGTTTAAAAGTTATTATTTATACAATTCATTGCATAGAAAATCTCTGGGCACCTTAGTGAGGATTGCTAAGTGAGGATTGAGTGAGGATTGCTCAAATATAAATTGTCTTACCAGCCAGTTTATGATACTCTTTACCCTGTACAGTTTTACACGATCGAGTTTTATTATGACTGAATCTACAACCATAAAAGTACCTTTGGTTTCTGTGGGTTTGGGTGCGCCCTTTTAAGAGGATCTTTTCTTGTGAGAAGACTAACAATAACCAGGTGAATTTAAAAACAAAAAAAGTCTCCACCCTTTCAGTTTTGAGTGACATGGGGTTTACTCCTTCTCAGTATGTGTGTATATTTCTCATGTGGTTGTAGTTGGGTTTCATTAAGTGCAATCTGGCATGTGTCTAACTGACATTCAGGTGGTTTGTGGTGGGTGGGTGAATGGGTGGGACAGGGTGAAGGGAGCTGCAAGATGGTGAAGGCTCATCACTCCATGGCAGGTGCTCACAGTCCTGGAATGGGGGCTTGGAGGCTCAGGAGTGAATGGTTTTTGTCTTGAGAGGACCCTGGCACAGTCACACACATGTTGGTGGGAGTGAAGGGCCACCACCTGTTGGATCTGGCCCTTGGATGATGAGCCAGGGCTTGTCCCACAGGAGGATGGGGGTGAAGGGTCTTCCCACCAGAGGGAATACAGAACACATGGAGAGGTCCATGGGGTCCAAAGCAGGATGTAGTCCAGGAATGAGGAGTCTCTGAGTCTGGAGTGTGAACTGTGGTGGGAGGGGTGACAAGGGTGAAAAAGCAGGGTGTGTTTGGGGGTTCTGAGGGTGCTGTATGTCTAAGGAGTTTGACTGTGGGCAGTTGGGACCATTGGTGAATTTGGAAGCACAGAGGTACTGACTAGAAAGATAGTTGTAGGGTTATGTGAACATGGTTCAGCTTCATGGCTGTCGAGGACTCTGAGAGAGGGGAGGAGGGGCCACACATTTATTGGGAAGGTGGAGAAAAGGATTTGCCAAGAGATGTAGGTAGAGAAGGGAATTGACACATTGTTGAAATGGCAACCTGAGATTTGAAGGAGGAGTCCATGATGGCTCTGACATTTTCAGTTTGGGGTCCTGGTAGAATAGGGGCGTGCAACAGGGGTTGTTTGGTGGGGAAAGGGTGGAAGAAATTGAGAGGGGGGAGTGGGTGGGTGGGTAATAGGAGGGGAAGGATGTGGGTGAGGGGGAGAGAGATGGGGGTATAGACAGGAGAGGAAGGGAGAGGGGGAGAAAGATTGGGGATGGATAGGAGGGGAAGTGTGTGCAGGGGGAGACAGGGAGAGAGATAGAGAGATTTTATTGGTAATGTTTGGATTTTGATGGATGTAGGTAGAGGTTGGAAAGAGGACAGAGGGCCATAGAGAAGCCAAGGGAGTAGAAGGTAGAAACCAGCAGCAGGGAGATTTCCTGGAAGATTCCTAGACGGGGCTGGTGTATGGCTTGTTGTGTTAAGCTCAGGGAGCACTAGAGAGGAGCCAGGACCTTGGGCCGGTCACTTATCCTTCTGGCAACAGAGACTTTGCCCAGCTGGATTAGCTTAACTATTAATGACTTTATCTTATGAATGACTAACTGGAGAGAAGAGCAGAGATGAAAATGATTGATAACACCCAGAGATGGTGAGATCTGAAGGGAAACTGGCCTCTTACACCTCTAGGACATAATGATTAGTGAAAAGAAAAGTATAGTAGAATATAAATTCAGGGCAGCAAACACACACACACACACACACACACACACACACATATGTATATGTATATATATATAAACACATACACATATAATTTGGTAGATCACATACTATCAAGTTAAACAGATGGTTGTCCCTGGAATTCAGCCACCTCTTTTTATTGTCCATATTTCTGAAATGAGTCCTTTAAAATTTAAAAGCTCTTTTTATTACAGAACATTTCCAACGTATGCAAAAGTAGAGATAAAAGTATAATACATTCTCATGTACCCATGATTTCACGACACTGGTAAACATTTTGGAATCTAGTTTCATCTGTTACCATCCTCAAGTATTTTGAAGCAAATTGTAACATTACAGTCCTTTCATGCTGAAATAGTTCTGTGTGGTTCTCTGACAAATGAAGATTTCATTCACAACCGAGAGGAAGGTGCCAACCCACGCCTGTGCCTCTCTCCCCAGATAGCAAAGCCATTGTGGATGGGAACCTGAAGCTCATCCTGGGCCTGGTGTGGACACTGATCCTCCACTACTCCATCTCCATGCCCGTGTGGGAGGACGAAGGGGATGACGATGCCAAGAAGCAGACGCCAAAGCAGAGGCTGCTGGGATGGATTCAGAACAAGATCCCCTACTTGCCCATCACCAACTTTAACCAGAATTGGCAAGATGGCAAGGCTCTGGGAGCCTTGGTAGACAGCTGTGCCCCAGGTAAGTGTCCATGGCTGCCTGAGCCAGCTCTTTAGGATGGAGATTTGTGGGCCCAAAGCCCCTTGGTTGTCTCATGGGAAAGCTGGGTTTGCTGTGATTGGTGTCTTCTCCTAGTTTTAGCCCCCTGTAAGAGCAAAGGGAGCTAAAACTGGCTCTGTTTACCTTCTAGGTGTATCCATTGACTTTTTGAGCATTGAACTCAGTTATTTACCCAAATCCCCAATGAATCCTGTAGTTCTTGGAGCATGTTTAGCTTTCAGACTCCAAAGTCCTGCCTCTTCCCACATTTGGTGCCTGGTTTCCCATTGACTTCAGCAGAAACACGTGGCCCTGTTAGTTGACTTGGCATGAAAATCTAAAAACTTCCATTGAGTGGAAAGTACCCATTTTTATCAACCACTGGGTGACTATACATGGCGTTCTCCACCCTTTTTTTTCTGTGTTGCTATGAAATAGTGCTTGATCAGGATCCAGTTGGAGGCTTTCCCCCCTTTTCTGAGTGGTTGAGTGCACACCAAGGTAGTAATTATCCTCACTGGAGGGTTTAGATTGATGGGTAGAGTTTGCTGGTACACACTCCGTAGAAAAACCAGAGCCTGTGTTTATATGC
The DNA here is from genome assembly GCF_023721935.1 of Panthera uncia. Classification (NCBI taxonomy): domain Eukaryota; kingdom Metazoa; phylum Chordata; class Mammalia; order Carnivora; family Felidae; genus Panthera; species Panthera uncia. Next base: position 24,992,005 of record NC_064816.1, read on the forward strand.
ACCCTCAAGATTGTTTCTAATAAAAAATTTACTTTAATAATCATATTTTCCATTTACGAATACTCTGTATATGCTGGTCACATTAGTTTTTAGTAAGCTAATGGTTCCCGACACACTCCAAGCGGAGCTGGCTAGCCTATGTTGGACAGGGAGGGCAGGCTGACCCCAGGCCTCATTCTGTCTTGAAAGCCTATAAGCTGGTGATGTCTCAAACTAACTCAAAGCTCAGCATTAGTTAATTTCCCAGCACCCTCTTCCTTGCTTCCACCGAAAGACACATTTCAGGATACCTCTTTACCAGTTTAAACCTGTGGATGTTTACTTCAGTCCTATACTTCTCCTGTTTACAGAGGCTTTTAAGATGATTCTAGGTTTGGGCTTTTGGGCAAGTGGATTTTTGAATTATACAGAATACAGTTGCTAGTGCAGTCTTTTTAGATGTATCTAGGAATAGGATTGTGATATTGTGACTTATAAAAGAAACATGTATTTTAGTCTTTGTCCCTTTCCTGGCACAGAGCTCCAAAAACCCTTAGAATTTAAGTGATAAGAGCCAGGACAATGGTTCCTTTCAACCACACCTGAGTTTATGTTAATGAGATGACTTTTATTTATTTTTTTTTATTTTTATTTTTTAATTTTTTTTTAACGTTTATTTATTTTTCAGACAGAGAGAGACACAGCATGAACGGGGGAGGGGCAGAGAGAGAGGGAGACACAGAATCGGAAGCAAGCTCCAGGCTCTGAGCCATCAGCCCAGAGCCCGACGCGGGGCTCGAACTCGCGGACTGCGAGATCGTGACCTGAGCTGAAGTCGGACGCTTAACCGACTGAGCCACCCAGGCGCCCCAATGAGATGACTTTTAAACAGCTGCTAAGGATGGGGGCAGGTGATTAGAGGGTCCCAACTGTTAGCCCTATCTCCTAACCGCCAAGGTTAGAGGAGAGGAGATGGAAGTTGAGTTAATCACTAGTGGCCAGTTATTTAATCAATCATGACAACATGTTGAGGTCTCCACAAAATTCCTTGAACTATACATTTGAGGGAGCTTTCAGGTTGGTAAACACAAGGAGGTGCTGGGAGGGTGGTGCACCTGGAAAGGGCATGGAAGCTCCACACGCCTTCTCCCGTATCTTGCCATATGCATCTCTTTCACCTGGTTGTTCTTGAGTTGTAACTTTTTTTTAATTAGAAATTTTTTTTTTTTAATTTTTTGAGTGAGAGTGGGGGAGGGGCAGAAAGAGAGAGGGACAGAGGATCCAAAGCAGGCTCTGTGCTGACAGGCTGACAGCAGCAAGCCCGATGTGGGGCTCGAACCCACAAACCGCGAGATTATGACCTGATACAAAGTCAGATGCTCAACTGACTGAGTCACCCAGGCATCCCAAGTTATAGCCTTTTATTTAAAAAAAAATTTTTAAGTTTATTTATTTATTTTGAGAGGGAGTGTGTACACATGTGTCAGCAGGGGAGGGGCAGAGACAGAAGAGAGAGAATCTCAAGCAGGCTTCATGCTGTCAGTGCAGAGCTTGATACAGGGCTTGATCTCTTGAACCTGTGAGATCATGACCTGAGCTGAAAGCAAGGTTTAGACACTTAACCATCTGAACCACCCAGGCACTCTGAGTTGTAGCCTTTTCTAATAAATCAGTAATCTAGCAATTAAATGGTATTCCTGAGTTCTGTGATCCACTCTGGTTAACAATTGAATCTGAGGAGGCATTGTGAGAACCTGCAATTTATAGAATGGTCTGTTAGAAGTCCAAGTGACAACCTGGACTTGCATTTGGTGAAGTGGGGAAAGGGGACAGTCTTATGGGACTGAGCCCTTAACCTGTGGGATTTTACACGATTTCTACATAGATTGTATCAATTTTGAGTTAAATTGTAGAATATCCAGCTGGCGTGAACCCTACACGTTTGGTGACTGGACTACAGAAGTGCAAATGTGGTGGGGGGGAAAATCCCCTGTAAAAAGGCACCAGGCTCAAATAGTTTTATAGGCTTTGTTTATTTATTTATATCACACCTTCAAGGAATGAATAATCTCTGTGTTAATGCAAGAAAATAACAGCCTGAAGGAGAATTCTCAGTTTAGACTCAGAATAGTTTCTACTCTGGAGGAGTGGATACTTTTTGCCCTTAAAATATACAGTTCACTGTGATTTTAGGAAGAAATTGTTCTCTGAATTAAGATACCAAAGGGGTTTAATTTAAGCACATGGCTTCCTTTAATCTTTTCAGTGAGTTAATATTAACAGAATCTTTTGTGTCATATTAACAGGTCTGTGTCCAGACTGGGAATCCTGGGATCCACGAAAGCCTGTGGACAATGCACGGGAAGCTATGCAGCAAGCAGACGACTGGCTGGGTGTCCCACAGGTATATATACAAGCAACACCATGTCCCATGGGGCTGTTTCCATCCTCCAGCTTGTTCTGAGACTCTGTGGATGCCTCTTTCGGTGTGGCAGGCAGTCTGACATCCTCAGCCTCAGCCCTCAGAGAGTATTGCCTATGACACTCTCCCCTCTTCCTCAGTTTACCCATAATAATAGGTTCCCATTGATTTAGGTGCTTGTAGATCATTCAAAAATCTTCACAGTGCTCTGTCACATGTGGAAAATTTTCTAGTGTTTCTGCTCCAAAGATCTCAAAGACTGTTTTGAGATACAAGACTGCAAATGTAGACTTTAATGATTAGGTTGAACTGTAAGAAATAGCCAATATGTGACCACTTTTTACATATTTTAGAAGTTTTTTTTAAGATTCAGTATATTAGGGAAAGTCATAGGACTTAGAAGTTTTTTTTTAAATTTAAACCAGGATAACCTACCATTATTGGAAATTGTGGAAGAATTTGTATTGCTCCTAATCCTATCACAGGAATATGACAAGAGAACTTGGAAATTGAATAAATCTTGGGTACCATTGACAGTAGCCACATTACGTAGTTGAGGTCTTGTCTTCTAAGGTTTTTCAAGGAGGCTAAAAAACTCCCCCTGACATTTAAATACCAAGACTCCCATATTTGAAGCCCTGGTCAAGAGAACTTGTAGGTGGCCAGTGCCGTGGATGGATGACCTCACCACTGGTTACATTATGGACTAAGTAATCAGAGCCGAGTTCAGTGTATTTTGTAATAGGATCCCTTGGGAGATAGAAAATTTTGCCTGTATTTCTTTGGTTTTGACATCATGTCTCTGCTTCATGGCCCATTTCTTGGCTCTCCCACCCTCAGTAAGTGGTGTGGTATCTTTTTCATCTCCTCTTAAACCTAAAACCATCTACTTTTGACATACATGTGATGTTGGCACTGTATAGTTGTTGAGGGAGCTGCCTGGAAGAAATGTCAAATCAATGCACATCCGACATTTTATGGAATGAGTGAAGGCAATTGTTCAAACCCAAGTAGCTGTTCTGTTGCTGGAGGATAATGATCAGTATGTTTTCTGGTGTGTGTGTGTGTGTGTGTGTGTGTGTGTGTGTGTGTGTGTGTGTTACTTTGGGGTGAGGGAAGCTGGGTATATATGTTATTCATCTGCATTTAGTTAACCCGGTTCATGAGACAGAGCCTTCTGTTGGTCTGAGGAGTACTGCCTTACCTTACCTCCTCAGCACCCTTACTGGGGGCAGAGAGATTTTTTGTACTGTTTAGGACTAGGTCAGGTAGTAGGCCTGAGGCTGTGATGCCTTCAAGGAGGCTACCTGCCGAGCATGGGAGTAATCTTGCTCCTAGGCTACGTGTCAGGAGAAATTAACTTCCTCCCTATTTTTTTTAACGGCTCTTAATGTATTGAAACCCATTGTCATCAGCTCAGGCCACTCTAACAAAATACCATAGATTGGATGGTATAAACAACGGAAGTTTATTTCCCATATCTGGAGGCTAGAAGTCCAAGAGCAAGGTGCCAGCAGAGTCAGTTCTTGGTAGGGGCCCTCTTTGTGACTTGCAGACAACTGGCTTCTTGCTGTGCCCTCACATGGGAAAGAAAGAGAGGTCTGGTCTTTCCTTCTCTTAATAAGGGCACTAATCCCATCCTGGGGGCCCTATCCTCATGACCTCATCTAAACCCACTTACTTCCCTTGGGCCCCACCTCCCCATACCATTACCCGGGTGGTTAGGGCTTCAGCATGTAGCAAGACCACAGATCTAATATGTTGCTGTGTTCTCTCTCTTTTTTTTTTTTTTTATTTAAAAAAAATTTTTTTTTAACGTTTATTTATTTTTGAGACAGAGAGAGACAGAGCATGAGCAGGGGAGGGGCAGAGAGAGAGGGAGACACAGAATCTGAAACAGGCTCCAGGCTCTGAGCCGTCAGCACAGAGCCTGACGCGGGGCTCGAACCCACGGACCGTGAGATCATGACCTGAGCCGAAGTCGGACGCCCAACCGACCGAGCCACCCAGGCGCCCCCTCTCTTTTTTTTTTTATTACTATTCTTTATTGGTAGCAGAGTTAATAGAGATGCAGGCAATGGGTAGATGAGCAAAGGGAAAGGCCAGTTTATGTGCTTCTTGGTAATATGTGCAAATCCTGTGTATACTTGTTTCTTCTTTCTCCTCACTTGACACAGCTTACCCCTTCTGGAAAGTTTCCCCAGGGTAGGAGGTGAGCAGGCCTTTTTTGGAGGGTGGGTGTGCACCTCTGGAAATTACATACAGAATCGCCTGGAGGAGGGGCTCCCGGGTGGCTCAGTTGGTTAAGTGTCTGGCTCTTTGATTTCGGCTCAGGTCATAATCTCATGAACCATGGGTTCCACATTGGGCTTTGCACTGACAGCGCGGAGGCTGCTTGGGATTCTCTCTCTCTCCCTCTCTCTCTGCCCCTTCCCTGCTCGTGCACGTGTGCACGCATTCTCTCTCTCTCTCAAAATAAATAAATAAACATAAAAAAAATTGTCTGGAGGGCGTCCTCAGCTTCCAAAACGAATAATGACACCTCTAAAAGGTTAAAAACACTGACATTGGCATGTAATTTGATATAATTTCACTTAATTTAGAGGCTGACTCAATTTCTTAATGTCTAGAGTGTTTGACTTGAGACATTTGCAAAAACTTTAGCGGTTATAAGTGATGTACTCTGGGTGTTCACCTACCATGCTGTTATTCTAGGTCATCACTCCTGAAGAAATTATTCACCCCGATGTGGATGAGCACTCGGTGATGACTTACCTGTCCCAGTTCCCCAAAGCCAAGCTCAAGCCAGGGGCTCCTCTGAAGCCCAAACTCAACCCGAAGAAAGCCAGGGCCTATGGCCGAGGTAAGCACTGGTCTTGCTGGGTTTGAGACTTGTCCTCTGGTCTTAGACATGATTATGTGGCTTCAGGAAGAAGGTTCTTAGAATCAAGAATGTATAGGCTTGATCCTTGAAGACCTCCCAGGCCTCCTTTGTCAGATGCTTTTTACCTCAAAGTCCATTTGTTCACGAGCAACTTTTCTGCTTTGTGAATCTAGGCTTTAAGAAATGTTGCTGCTTTAATGTGATGGAGAATGAGTTTATTGCATTGTGACTTTAGTGCAGTAACCGTGGGATGAAGACAGGACTATTTTCCCATTTTTCATATGAGAAATCAGAGAGGCCCAATCTGCTGGGGATAGGGGGTGCAGGTGCCTGTGTCATCAGGCTGCTGATTCATTTCTCCTTTGGTCATGCTCACGCTGCTTCAGATTTCCACATGGGGAGGGAGCTATTGTGACCCCCTGACAGACACTTCCTTGCTGAGACATCCTGTTTATGATCACTGAGGCCACTGCGGGCTGCAGGACAGTGTTCTGCTCAGAATGTTATGGTGGGGTAAAGGCATGTTGAGGCATTTGGTGTTCTGGCTGCCATCTGACTTCAAGCACACCAGCTTTTTAAGAACTGTTGTGTTTCAGCCCAGGGTGGTTTCTGGTAAAGATTAGCCCCGTGAGCTACAACTTACTCCCTTTGTTATGGGGAAAGGAAGGGAGTGTATTATATTTCTTAATTTTCGTAATTACAGTTGGGATCACATTTAGAGGCACAAGATATCTTGTATATCCTCTCCTAGAATCTGCGGTTCTAACCCTTCTAACAATAGTTTTCTTGAGCCCTTTGTGTGTGTGTGTGTGTGTGTGTGTGTGTGTGTGTGGTTGTCGAATTCTTGAAAATGCACTGTAGGCATTGTGACAGTTCACTCAGTACATCAGCAAGCCTCTCCTAAAAATAGGGCATCCTTTTGTATAACCAGTCTTCATTATCACAGTAAGAAAATTAACAATTTCATATCAACTAATATCCAGTGTATGTGAAAATTTCCCTATTGTCCTAAAATTGTCTATCATAGTTTTTGCTGTTTTATAAACCAAGATCTGATTAAGATTCACTACAGGGGCACTTCGGTGGTTTAGTCAGTTAGGGTCATGATCTCAGATTTCATGAGATTGAGCCCCATGTTGGGCTTTGTACTGATAGCACAGAGCCTGCTTGAGATTCTCAGTCCCTCTCTCTGTCTGTGCCCTCCCTGCACGTGTGTGCTGTCTCTCCAAAGAAAGTAATAATAAACTTAAAAAAGATTGACTTACTGATTTTGTTGTTTCTTTAGACTCTTTTTAAAGAAATGTTTTTTTTTTTTATTTTTTATTTTGAGAGAGAGAAGGAGAGCATGAGCATGGGAGGGGCAGAGGGAAAGAGAGAGAAAGAGGGAGAGAGAGAATTCCAAGGAGGCTCTGCACTGAGTGCGGGACCTGATCTCACAACCATGAGATCGTGACCTGAGCTGAAATCAGGTGTCGGACTCTTAACCGACTGAGCCACCCAGGTGCCTGTAGACTTTTTAAATCTAGAATAGCTTCCCTTAAAAAAATTTTTTTTATGTATAACATTGACTTCCTGAAGAGTGCAAAGCACTTGTCTTGTAACAAGATGTTCCATACACTCATTCCCTTTGAAAATATCATTTCCCTACTTGGTGTCAGCTTAGTCTTAAGGTGACCAAGGGCCAGGGCAGTGGTGCTGTGTGCAGTTCTCAATCTTAGTGGTCAGGTTCTTATCTGTTTAGCATGATTTAGAACACCAGAGAGACCCTGATAGTTCTGGAACAAACCAACTTGCCTTTTGAGGTTCCTTTTGACATCGAGGTGGCACTGTGCAATCATTTGTGCATTTGTGTGTATAGGGACTGGGCACTTTGTTTGAAGCCCTTTCCGGATGTGCATTCACTTAAAGGTTGGCTTGTCTGTGCTTGTTTTTTTTTTTGTTTTGTTTTGTTTTTTTTACTATTTATGTATTTTAGAGACAGAGCACAAGCGGGGGAGGGGCAGAGAGAGCCAGAGACAGAATCTGAAGCAGACTGCAGGCTCTGAGCCATCAGCACAGAGCCTGATGTGGGGTTTGAACCCACGAACCATGAGATCATGACCTGAGCCGAAGTTGGACGCTCAACCAACTGAGCCACCCATAAGCCCCTGTCCATGCTTGTTTTAAAAGTGCTTTCCCTAAAGCATAATGAAGGGTGGTGGCTAGAATAAGGAATCTCTGATTTTCAAGGTCATGCTTCTTTAATAGCAAAAAAGCTTCAAACAGCAAAGTAAATCTCTTGTTGACAAAATTGGTCAAATGGATTGAATTTAATCAAGGCATAAAATGCTTGTTTGAGGTCACCTTATCACTGGCTGTCCAGTTTCCCCATTGTTAATGTGAAACGGTTTCCTTTCACGATGCTGTTTTCTAGAAAATGACTATTTGCTACAGTTCAGGAATGTAGCTAGTCATTGCCATTTCCTTCATCTGCTTTTTTTTTTTTAAAGATTTTATTATTTAAAAAAATTTTAATGTTTATTTTTGACAGAGAGAGAGAGAAAGAGAGAGACAGAGCATGAGCGGGGGAGGGGCAGAGAGAGGGAGACACAGAATCCAAAGCAGGGTCCAGGCTCTGAGCCGTCAGCCCAGAGCCTGACGCGGGGCTCGAACTCACGGACTGCAAGATCATGACCTGAGCCAAAGTCGGGTGCTCAACCGACTAAGCCACCCAAGCACCCCTTAAGATTTTATTTTTAAGTAATCATCCGACAGGGAGCTCCAACTCACAACCCTGAGATCAAGAGTTGCATGTTCTACCTGTTGACCAGCCAGGTGTCCCTGATCTGCCTTTTAAAAATTTTATTTTATTTTTTATTTATTTATTTTTTAAGGTTTATTTATTTCTCAGAGAGAGAGAGAGAGCGAGCATGCACGCACAAGTAGGGGAGGGGCAGAGAAAGAGGGAGACACAGAATCTGAAGCAGGCTCCAGGCTCTGACCTGTCAGCACAGAGCTTGAACTCGTGAGCTGCGAGATTATGACCTGAGCCAAAGTCGGATGCTTAACCAACTGAGCCATCCAGGCACCCTGATCTGCCTTTTTTAACATTTTCTGTCCTTGTGGAGAAAACGCACCTTAAAAAAAATATATATGTACACACATACATGTATGTATTCATAGGTATATATTTTTTGCATTTTTTTGTTGTGGTAAAATATACATAAGATAACATTCCCTATGTTAACTGTTTTAAAATGTACCATTTAGTGACATCAAGTACATTCACCGTGTTGTACAACTGTCTCTACCATCCATTTCCAGAATGTTTTTATCTTTCCAGACTGAAACTCTATACCTGTTAAACTATAGCTCCCCATTTCCCCCTCCCCCATCTCCTGGAAACCTCCATTCTCCCTTCTGTCTCTATGAATTTGCCAACTCTGGGTACCTCATGTAAGTGGAATCATAAAATATTTGTACTTTTGTGTCTGGCTTACCTCACTTAGTAAAATGTTTTCAGTGTTCACCCATGTCATGGCATGTGTTAGAATTTCATTCATTTTTAAAGCTCAATGTATATACCCCACGTATATACCACATGCTTTATCCATGCTTCCGACAACAGACATGTGAATTGCTTCCACCTTTAGCTACTGTGAATAATACGGCTGTGAACGTGCGTGTGCAGGTATCTGAATCCCCGCTTTCAGTTTTTGGGTGTGTACCTAAAAGTGGAATTTGTGGATTGTACAAGAATTCTGTGTCTGTTTTTTCTCTTGTTATCAGTAGGAGGGCCAAGTGTCATTTTGGGCAACAGAGCCACACATCAGGCCACATGGGTAGAGCCTTAAGATTTTATCTTTGTCCTGTGGTGAGACCGAGGGCAGGGGCAGTTTTCTTTCTCTCTTGTGTGGCCACGTTGCTTCATTTTTGCCTAGTGAACCAAAGCATAGAGAACACTTCGTCTTCTAGTTTCTAAAAGGATTGAGAGTGTTTTTGTTTTGTTTTGTTTTTTAATTTTATCTCTTGGACGTTGGCCAGATTGCAGTTACCAGCCGGTTGGCACTTGCAGATCTTACTCACTGAGACCCATTCACTGAAAGGATAGAGGGCTGGAGTGAGGCAAACTTACAGCCACAAACAGATCTTTGTGGTGGGCTTGCTTGCGGGGTTAGGTATGTTGAAAGCATGCATCCGTGAGCTAAGCGGAAACCTCTCTTGAAACCCATGTTCTGAGTAAAGCATTCACTGCAGAGCAAGCCTTAAGCGCCCTTGTGAGGAGTCTGGGGGAATGATTGTGTCCTTACAGTTAGCACAGCTGTGAGAGAGTTCACAGAGGCTGGGTGGGGTTCAGCCTCCTGACCAACCATAGTTATTAGCCAAGGTGGGCCAACCCAAGCCCAGCCTTGGGTAAGTAGCAGAGTAAATGATTTCTCAGGCTGTTGGAATCAGATGGACTAGGTATTTGTGCATATCTTAAGTGCGTATTTATGCATTAAGTGACCTGATCATTACATACATTCTAAGCGAAAGAAGAATGTAGAACATAAAAATTGAAAACCCTGCTTCCCAACTGCTAATCCCATTCTTTCCTTCAAAGTCCGAGGTATTTCTTTCCTGCCTTTTTTCTGTGCCGAAATGAATTCCAACTATGTAGCTTCTTCAGTTTGCGTTTCTTTTCTTTTTTTTAAATTGTTTTGAAGCTTATTCATTTTTGAGAGACAGAGTGTGAGTCAGGGAGGGGCAGAGAGAGAGAGGGAGACACAGAATTCAAAGCAGGCTCCAGGCTCTGATCTGTGAGCACAGAGCCTGACAGGGGGCTCAAACTCACGAATGGTGAGATCATGACTAGAGCCAAAGTTGGACACTTAGCCAACTGAGCCACCAAAGCACCCCTTAAAATCATCGGAAGCCCAAAACATAATGAGCAATAGCAGTTGGTAGATCTTACAAATATCTTAAAAATATTGAACAGGCTGCCAGAACCCAAGGCAGAAAATAGCAAAGTGGAATGACTTTGGGGTTAATAAATACAATCTTTTTTTTTAAAGGTATATAACAGAATATTAGCAAATAGTTTGCAATATATGATAAGAATTATTGAGCATGATCAAGCAGAGTTTGTTCCAGGGATGCAAGGCTGGCACACTATTAGAAAATCAGTCAAAACAATCTACTACCAGGGCACCTGGGTGGCTCAGATGGTTAAGCATCTGACTCTTGATTTTAGCTCAGGTCATGATCTCATGGTTGGTGAGATCAAGCCCTGATTTGGGCTCTGCGCTGACATCACAGAGCCTGCTTGGGATTCTGTCTCTCCCTCTGTCTCCATCACTCCCTCTGTTCAAGCAAGTGCATGCACGCATGCTCTCTCCCTCTCTCTCTCAAAATAAATAAACATCAAATAAAAAATCTACTACCGTAACAGGCCATAAAGAAGGAAAATCACAGGGTCACATCAATTGATACAGAAAAAGCATTTGACAACATTCAACAGGAATCCATGATAAGAACTCAGAAAGGGGTGCCTGGGTGTCTCAGTTGAGTGTCTGACTCAGGTCATGATCTCAGCTGGGATCCAGCCCTGTCAGGCGCTGTGCCTTCCCATAAAAGGGAAAATATAATACGTTGGACTTCACCAAAATTAAGAACATAAAAAATGTCATGAAGTGTGGCCTGTGCCTTGAAGTCTTGGCATGGCACATGAAGATTGGACTGTGTTGTTGAAGCTTTCTTACAGTGAAGGCACACTCCTGGATGACTCCACTCTCTTGGAAGACAAGTGCCCTTAGCCTCCACCCTGCAGGCCATGTAGACACCATCTCAAACAGAACTCAAAATGCTGTGGAGACAATGATTGGACTTTACTTTTAAAAACTATTTATTATTTAGATTATTTTATTTTATAATTTTATTTTATCATTTATTTCCTAGAGAAAGAGAGAGTGAGTGAACGAGGGGCAGAGAGAGAAAGAGAGAGAGACAGAGAGAGAAGCCCATGCAGGCTCTGCACTGTTAGCACAGAGCCCGAAGTGGAGCTTGAGCTCACCCAAAGTGGGGCTTGAGCTCACTTGATGTGGGGCTTGTACTCATGAACTATCAAATTATAACCTGTTCCAAAGTCAGATACTTAACTGACTGAGCCACACAGGTGCCCCACTTTAAAAACTTTTTAGAACAATTTAAAACTTTTTGTAGTTAAGAGAACAAGAAGACAAACTTAAGGCCAGGAGAAAATATTTGGGAGCCACATATCCAACAAAGACCTAGTATCTAGAATAAAGAAGGAACTCTCAAAACTCAGTCGTAAAAAGAATCCAATTATGAAATGGGCGAAAGATGTGAACAGACATTTCACTGAAGGGTGTGTACAAATGGGAAAGAAGCACATGAAAAGATGGTCAGTATCATTGGCCATAAGAGAAATGCAAACTAAAACCATTACACATCTATCAAAGTGGCTAAAATAGAAAGTAATGATAATACCAGATGCTGGCAAAGATGCAGAGAAAGCAGATCTAGAGCACTCATCCATTGCTGGTGGGAATGTAAAATGGTGCAAGCACTCTAGAACACAGTGGGGGTAGTTTCTTAAAAAGAACTAAACTTGTAACTACCATACAACCCAGCAATTGCACTCCTTGGCATTTATCCCAGAGGAATGAAAGCCTATGTTCATATACAACCCTGTACACTAATGTTTATAGCAGCTTTATCAGCAATAGACAACTGGAAACAACCCAAATGTCCTTCAGTGGGTAGATGGTTAAACAAATGGTGGTACATTCATATCATGGAATATAACTCAGCAATAAAAGAACAAACTATTGATACAGGCACCAACCTGGATGAATCTACAGAAAATCATGCTTAGTAGAAAAATCCAACCCCAAAAGGTTACATGATGTGTGATTTCATTTATATAACATTCTAGAAATGATAAAATTATAGAGATAGAGAACAGATTGGTGGTTGTTAGGGTGGGAAGAGGGTGGGGTGGGAAGAGAGTGGGTATGGCGATGAGAGGGCAGCAACATGAAGGATCCCTGTGGGGATGGAAATGTTCTCTGTCTTGACTGTGTCAAGCTCAGGACTCTTGTGATACTGTAGTAGAGTTTTGTACAATGTAACATTTGGGGAACTGGATAAAAGGTATTATTTCTTTCACCTGCAGGTGCGTATCGCAAATTATTTTGCTCAGTCATCTCAAAATAAATAGTTTATTTAAAAAAATAATGATTGAATGCAATTTTTAAGCCTTTCAAGCAATACAGAATTGTCTTTAGTGAAAAATGAGCTCTTCTCCTATACCTCATTCCTCCTTCCCCCGTGTCACCTCCCTCAGGGCAAACCCCACTGGTAGTTACTATGTTCATTTTTCATAGTTGTAGAGACTTCTACTGAATTTCTCTCAATATTTCAGAATTGGATATCACTTAAATAACAAGGACAAAATTAGGGCTTTTGACCTGTTTGATAATCCTTGTCACAGATGTTCTCATATGGTAGCTACAGGCTTGGGTCCCATCTCTCAGTTCCCGCAGAAGGAACAGAACAAGGGAACACTGTGGGTAATGGCCTATGTCAAGGCCCCCACCTAACTTGTAATGTGCTTCTGTAAACCTGACAGGAATCGAGCCTACTGGAAACATGGTAAAGCAGCCAGCCAAGTTCACTGTGGACACCATCAGTGCCGGGCAAGGAGACGTGATGGTGTTTGTTGAGGACCCAGAAGGGAACAAAGAGGAGGTATGTTGGAAGACACTGCCACTCCATGGAACTTTTGGGGCTGTGACAGGGCCAGGGACTGTGCATTCATTTTCTAAGAGGATCCTGTGGCTTAGAGCAGTCAGAGTAATTGTCTCAGGACTATGCCTTGAAACGTAATAGAAATCAATACCCAAGGACACAGTGTTTAATAAAATAAGGGATACTTTGGATTTAGCAAAGGCCTTGTAAATTGAAGTTTCAGATGCTCAAGACCAGAATAACAACAATACTGATGCAGTACAATACAGCCACATACTGTTGCTTTACTCTCTTCCGAGACTGACTATCCTTGGTTCCTACCTCAGGGCCTTTGCCCATACTGTTCCTTCTATTTATCTTCTTAACACTGGATTTTATTCCTGGTGCTTAGCACCATCTGAAATTCTACACTTACTGGTATATTGTCTGTTTCTCCCACTGACGCAGACACTGTGCCCGATTTATTTTTGGTATCTGACACTAGGCCTGGCATTTCATATACTCTTTTTTTCTTTTTTTAATGTTTATTTATTTTTGAGAGAGAGAGACCAAGAGAAAGACAGACACAGAGTGTGGGTAGGGGAAGGTCAGAGAGAGAGGGAGACAGAATCTAAAGCAGGCTCCAGGCTCCAAGCTGTCAGCACAGAGCCTGATGCGAAGCTTGAGCCCACAAACCAGGAGACCATGCCCTGAGCCAAAGTTGTATGCTTAACCAGATGAGCCACCCAGGCGCCCCCATAAACTCTTAATAATTACTGGACCAATAAAGGTTTAAGTTACTCGCTTTATGGTCCCTCTCATCTAGTGAGTTCCAGCCCTGAGACAGTGGAGAGTTAGGACTTGGGTATACATTTGTGCTACGTGACCTCGTTTCTGTGACTTTAGGCTGCTTCTTTCCTGGGGCATCCTTTAGAAGTGATGGTGCAGGAAATCGCCAGGACAGGGTCTTCACCTGGCACCTTGTGGCAGGGCCTTGGCTGGCATAGCATACTTTTACTGACACCCATCGCCTTCTCTAACTATTGCTCATTTTCTGTCCTAGGCACAAGTGACTCCAGACAGTGACAAGAACAAGACATACTCTGTGGAGTATCTGCCCAAGGTCACCGGGCTGCACAAAGTAAGATGAGGTGTTCTGGCTGTTGCTTTGACTGCTCTTCTGGGCTTGTTTCAATATGTGTCTCCTAGGAAGGTTGAATTCTACTAGGTTCTTTGCAATGTCTTAAGATTTTTTAAACTCCATCTGGGTGACAAGTGGTTGTAGCTGCATGCCTGGAGTATAGATGCTAAGCTGTGGGTTCTTTATCTTTAATGCTTCCTTAAGTACTCCTCTTTGGGGTGCTCCAGAGCATCTATAAGTATTGGGGCCTAAGTGTGGAGAAGGCCAGTTGAATATAGTCAAAGCCAGTGTCCCAGTCATGCACCTGGAAAAATGCTGGGGGTCTGGTCCCCAGGTTCTTCGTCTCAACAACATTTTGAGTTCTATTTGAGTGGGTGTCCAGTTGGCCTATAGGACAGGAGCCAAGGGAGCCTTGCAAGAGAGTAGGGTGACCCAAGAGTGTGCCTTTCCTTGAAAGAAAGCCTTCAACAGCACACATGGGCCTATCCCTGTGTACCATGCTAATATTTTGAGACCTGGACCATACTTACTACCTTGGTTGTTAGCGAATTCACCTGGAATCATGGCTATAGATTTTTCTTACACCTTTAGGATATCACAAATTTAGGAGAAAAAAAATCTTGAAGGGAGCATTTATGATGTAATTAATTCTGTCAATTCATATGAAACCCAACTCCATGCCCCTTCAAATTTAAAAGATGAGAGCTCCAACCCAAATTTTATTTTATTTTTTATTTTTACTTTTTAAATTTTGTTTTTAATGTTTATTTTTGAGAGAAGAGAGAGAGACACAGAGCATGAGCAGGGAGGGGCAGAGAGAGAGGAGACACAGAATCTGAAGCAGGCTTCAGGCTCTGAGCTGTCAGCACAGAGCCTGATTCGGGGCTCGAACCCATGAGCTGTGAGATCATGACCTGAGCTGAAGTCGGACACCCAACTGACTGAACCACCCAGGCGCCCCCAACTCAAATTTTAAATGAAAATCTATACTGTATCTCAAATTTATGTATCTGAGAGTGATTTTTGGTCCCATGAAAAATATTTTGACTCTGGGTTTGAAATCCTGGAACTATACCTTGTACCACTAGGGGGGTCAGTGGCCCCTTCTGCAGCTGCCTTCAAGGGTCCCATGTCTACAGATTCAAGTATAAGTATTTGTTCATATCCTATTATATTGGCTAGCCATAACTGATGTAAGCATTTTTAGTTTGCTGAAAGCATGATGTCCTAGGCCCAGCCTTGTGGCCGATGGAGCCAGGTGGGAGTCCCATTCAAGTTGCTTAACCAGGGCCTCTGGTTCCAGCCACCTTTGTATGTATAGTTAGGAGGATGGAAGAGAAGACTGTTAATGCATGTGGCTTCATATGGTGGTCTCCCTGGGCAGGGAGAAGTGACTATATCTCATCTATCTGTCACCCGCAGGTTACAGTCCTCTTTGCAGGACAGCACATCTCCAAGAGCCCATTTGAAGTGAATGTTGACAAGGCACAGGGAGATGCCAGTAAAGTCACTGCCAAAGGCCCAGGCTTGGAAACTGCTGGAAACATCGCCAATAAGCCCACCTACTTTGACATCTACACAGCAGGTATTGTGGACCAGGCTTTCTTCTGGAGTCTGAGATGATTCTCAGGAGCCCCAAAGGTTTGGGATGCCTGACCTTTTGTCTTTTCAAACAACCAACAACAAAAGTGCCTTTTTCCAAGTGTGTTGGTTATGTTTATAGATTTTCCTAAAAAATTTTTTTTTACATTTATTTATTTTTGAGAGACAGAGAGAGACAGAGAGTGAGTAGAGGAGGGGCAGAGAGAGAGGGAGACACAGAATCTGAAGCAGGCTCCAGGCTCTGAGCAAGCTGTCCGCACAGGGCCCGATGTGGGGCTCGAATTCATGAACTGTGAGATCATGACCTGAGCTGAAGTCGGACACTCAACCAACTGAGCCACCCAGGTGCCCCATGTGTTTATAGATTTTTCTAAAACAGCTTTTCTTCTTTAAGATCTTACACTCAAGCTTGACTTTAGTTATTAATTATCAGGTAACTTCTGCACACATTTCTGACTTGAATAACCGTTGCAAAGAAACTAAGTTTTGAGAATCATCTGCTAGACCAAATTCTATGCAAGGCCAGTGTGGGGGCTGATGGGGAGGAATAAGGATAAGGTGGGGAGGATAAGACACGATTCTTGGAACATCACTTTCTTTTCAGTGTAGAAAACTTAGAAAATATGGAATGGGAGAAAAGGAAAGTTTATGACCCTCCTCCCCCAACCAGAAAACAGTTGTTTGCGTCTTGGCGTGGACTTTGACCTTCAGAGTACCTGTCTCCTTCGGTCTCCATCTTGTACCTGAGCTCATCCATAGTGAGTGTTCTGACAAGGTGACCTGGGCTCACAGAATGCTTGTTCTCTCCTAGGTGCCGGTGTGGGTGACATTGGTGTTGAAGTGGAGGATCCCCAGGGGAAGAACACTGTGGAATTACTGGTGGAAGACAAAGGAAACCAGGTGTATAGATGTGTGTACAAACCAGTACAGCCTGGCCCCCATGTGGTCAAGGTCTCCTTTGCTGGGGACACCATTCCCAAGAGTCCCTTCGTTGTACAGGTTGGGGAAGGTGAGTGCTGGGGTGGCCAAATATATCTGCTTCTGGCATTGAGGCTGACGGTGTGCACAGCTGGGCTCCGAGGCCAGGGGTGTAGTGGGGGCCACACTAGACTCGCACTGTCCCCTTTCTGCCAGGTCCCCTTTGGTGGGAAGTGGCTTGCTTTGTCCTCAAGATATTAATACAACATCTTAATGTGAGCTGTGTGCTGACCTAAGTGCTTCACTTGTATTAACGCATTCAGTCCTCCCCAAAACACTCGTGTCAGAGGGTCGTCACTGAGAGATGCAGGACTGAGGCCATTTGGGCAGTTGGTGTCTGTGGCTGAGGTTAGCACCTGTGGCACTACTGGTGCCCTGTGGCCTCCACTGCTTGGCCTTTACTGGCCGTCAGGCCCTTAGCATGACTGCATCTAATCATCACACCAACCAGTGTGTTTCAGGTGCTAAAATTATCTCCAGTTTTCAGGTGGAGACACTGAGGTTTGGATAACATAAAGTATCAGTGAGTACGGACTAGGCATCAGTAGAAGTAGAACTCAGGTTTCTTTTGACCCCTTACCCATGCTGCTAAACCCCTTCTGCAGCCAGGGCATGCTTTTTTCTCTAACGTCAGATCCCTTTCCTTCTGACTTTGTTGTTCTTTTGTTTTGTTTTGTTTTCCAACTCTGTTGCCTTTTCTAACCAATACTTGCCTTTCCCTGTTCTGTCCTCTGCATCTGCATCCGTAGAACTGGCTTCTTCTCTGAATCCTACCTCTGGGTCAGCCTGGACCCCGAAGCTGTTGGCTTCCTAACTGAGAGCACTGGGCCAGAGGCATCTTGCTGGGTAAGGGCTGGTCGAATGGGACTTCCATGCCAGTTCCCTGTGCTACCTGCACACGTTAGCTGGGCCTGTGCTGTTTGTGACCTCAAGACGTGACAGTGTGGGGGTCACTGTTACTTGTCTAGCTGGACCCCAAACCTGCTCTCTAGGTACATTGAAACATGTCTAAGACATCTCAAAATGGTGGAGGACCTGGTGGTTTCTTTCAAACTCTTTAGCTCCATTTAGTGTTTATATGAACTGAGCAGTTACCCTTTTGATGTTGAGACTATTACCCGCGTTCAGAATTTCCATGAGTGTTTGGTTGTTTTTTTTAAGACACATAAAAACCCTCCGGGGGAAGTCCTGTCATCCTGTTGTGACTTATTTCTGGTATGACCGACTTTTCTCCTTTTGACAAAGGAAAAAAAACAAGACTGACATATTCATAAATAAAAGTCTCTTTGACATATGCAGGAAAGAATTTTTAACAGCTTTCCTGTTCTAATATTGTTTTCTGATTCCCTCTCACTTGTGGACTACATTTTTCACCTTGCATATCCATCCATCACTTGTACTATTTAGTATTTAATTGATAGAGTTTTTCTTTTGATGTACTCACCTTTCCACTACTTAACTGATTTCATATAAAAAAAGAATCTTCATCCCATTTTCACAATGGAAAACCAGTGTCACTTGCCATAAAGTGTGGCCATAAAACTTATGTTCATCCATAAACCAGCTAAAATAATCTCCAACTCCTAGGATATGGGTATATCTTTTCGGGAAGCAGTTGTTTGCCAAATAGCCAGCTGAGAACATTGCAAGGTGGAGGCGCCAGAGGAGGAATTCTCTTCCTTCTATGCAGTAAAGAGTTTCATCCTCTGGAGTCTATGATCTCACTTCTAGCATATAGAGAACTACCAAATGTGCAGTTTCAGATTTGGAAAGGAAAAGCTACTTAATAAACAACAATGGACATTTTGCCCATTGCTTTCTCTTTTCTATACATAAAAGGGTTGCCCAAGTTGGCAAAGAATTCCTAGGGTACAAGGATGCATTTTATCAACCATGGGACAGTAGTTTTGTGGGCCTGTCATGTAAGAAGTACCAGAAACTACCTTGGTCCTTAATTTTTAGACATCTGACTTCAGGTTTTTTAAACTAGATCCAGAAATCAAATGGAGAGTGGCGTTTACTGCTAATTGTTGCATTTATAGCCACCCACATTCTGATTACCTGGTGACAGCACTAAAATATTCGTCTGCCATGGCCAGGGTGGGGTTGAATGGGTCTCTTTTTGAGTTGTCCTCTGGCTCTTCATGCGGAAGACGATCACATTTCGACTTTAAGAAATGGCTGATCTGAAGTTGGGATCGTGGTCAGATGTTTTCAAGTGCTACATTTTTCAAATAGACTTGAAAAAGTTTGGTCTTCCCAATTACTGGGCCCTTGAGTATGGCAATGAGATTTAACTCTCCTTCACTACCGAGAGGATAAATGCCAGGATTCAGCGGGTTCCAGGAGCTCAGCAAATGTATGCTGTGCTTCTCCTTCTTTCTGTGCCAAAGTAACTGCCCCCCCGCCCCCACGCCCCTACCGTCCCTCTGCGGTGTGGCTGGACAAAGTTATGTTGTGTCCTTATTTGCTAGCCTGGTGTGTTCCCTGAACGGGACCCTTGGCCTCAGGCAACTGCTGCAGGCGCTCTGTGCAGAGCAAACATTTTCTTGGCGGGTGGCTCCAAGTTACCTTGGCTTGCTCAACTCTAGCGAATGAAAGGTTGAATTGATGTCAAAACTGTGTTTGCAGCCTGTAGTCCAAACGCCTGCCGGGCCAGTGGCCGAGGCCTGCAGCCCAAAGGCATCCGCATCCGGGAGACTGCAGACTTCAAGGTTGATACCAAAGCTGCTGGAAGCGGAGAACTCGGTGTGACTGTGAAGGGTCCTAGTAAGTGCTGCTTTGTTTCCTCATCTCAGGTGTGACTTTGGCTGGCTTTGCAGCCATAGCATATGGATTTCATCCCACAGCCGGTTTTGATTGATCCCAGAGAGCTATGTCAAAGAGTTGAGGCAATCTGGGCTCCATGGGGATCGGTTGATTAGTTACGTCTACCCTGGATACAGGTGGGAACAGTGGTAGCTTGACCGCCTCACATATTAAGGCTTCTGGGAAAAGAAAAAGCAGTGATGCAATAGAGTTTGAGAAGTGCTCTCCTTGGAATGACAACCTGAAGTGGCTTATTTTTTATTTGAGGAAACCTAGGCTCGAGAGAAAGGGTCTTGCCCAAGGTCACACAGCTCATAAGCATCTGGGCTGGAATTCAAGCGCAGTCTCTAAAGCCAGTAATTTTCCCACTACAGGTTACATTTTATAGATGATGAAATTATGCCAAGTACCTAATTACTATGATCAGTGCTTATAGAAGGAGAATAAAATTCCCCTAAGATTAAGTTTTCTTTGTAGATAACTGCTGTTCATGGAGGGGTGGGTTGCACTCTGCAACTCATTCTTCCTCCCTTTTTGGGGAGGGAGACCGCAGACACAAGGTCAGGTGTCTGCTCTGCCTGTGTTTTCCCCTGCCGCAGATAAGCAGCTCTCCATTGCTGGCTGCAGGTGTAGCAGCCCTCAGTGGGAATGTGAACTTCCTATGCCAAGGTTTCTCCCACCCTCTGTGTTCCCAACAGGCTGGGGCAGGAGTGTTCTGAGCTCCAGGAGGTTAATATTTGATCTCAGAGCACCAAGCTGTGAGGAGGGCTGTGCTCTAAGGGTGGCCAAGGTTCTAGACTGCCCAGACCTGGAGCCAACCTACTCTGGGGCTGCCCTCCTTGCTGGCTTGTTGCTACAGGAGCCAAGGAGGCATTTTCTCTGACCTTGGATTCTCGCTTGACTAAGTGGCTTTCCCAGCCAAACCTCAGGGCTCAACATAAAACAAGTTCCTACCTGATGGCTCAGTCTGGAGTTTGTGGTGCAGCATCTAAAACCTGTCCTCTTGTGGAGAGCATACAGGAACTTTCTCACTTTTGTCATCCAGCTTTAAAAAAAGATGTGCGAGGGCAGTAATTTATGCCAGAAATTCATGCCAAATACTCCTAAGGGTTCTGTCCCTCCTCAGTTTTGTGAGAGGCTAAGACAGCTACTAGCTATGATCGTTAAGGAAAATTGAGATAGGACTAGATTTGTCTGAATATAGTCCCAGGAGGTCCAGGACCTTGTGGCCTTCTTTTAGCTCAGCGAGCCTACTAATGCCGTTTAGCTGGGAAGTCTTCCTTTTCCCCACACTTTGAGGCAGAAATGGATCTATTTTTAGGCTTGGATTAATCTCCTAGGTTTTGAGGGTCTCACACTCTGAGGCAGCCCACTTCGTTTCCCTCTGTGGCTTATGTCTTGTAGATATTGCTGTCTTTCTGCTCTCGTCTTTTGGATGCTTGTTCTGAGCCTGGAATTGCATTGGAAAGATGGTGTGCTTTCTTCCCACAGAGGGTCTGGAGGAGCTGGTGAAACAGAAAGGCTTTCTGGATGGAGTCTATGCATTTGAGTATTACCCCAGCACCCCGGGGAAATACAGCATTGCCATCACGTGGGGGGGACACCACATTCCAAAGAGGTGAGTCTCCAGCCGGAGTTGCGTCTTCTCTGGAGGCGTGCTTAGTCCAGGGAAAGAGATCTGCTTTGTTGAAAACTTTTTTTTTTTTCCTCATAGCAGCACACAGACATTTGGCCTGTTCTCAAAAACAGCAGAAAGTCACTGCGGTTTCGGCTGCCTTGCTTTAAATCAAATGCTGGTGGTTTGGGGCTGGTGGAGGGCGGGGGGTGGGGGAAGCAGGGAAGTCAGAAGGAGCAGTAATAGAGAGCAAATGGGCTGTGTGTCTATATACCCTTATATAAACTAAGATTCTCTTTCTTTCAATGTGTGCCTCTGTTCAGGAATGCCATGGGGGTAAAGTCTGCCATGGTTTACATTAAAATTCTCTACGTGAGTGCAGTCAGGAGCCAAGGGACGCAGACTCCAGCTTTGTCTTGTGGGCATCACAATTACCCTCCCCTGTTCATGTGTTTTCCAGCTTTCCTGGGGGCAACTTTAAACTCTGAATAAATTCCATTTACCTTAAGAAATATCTGGGCATTACAGGGTTCTGAGAATCTAAGCAAACTTTTTTTTTAAGTTTATTTATTTATGCAATCGCTACCCCCAGCATGGGGCTCAAATGAGCCCCGTGTTCTACTGACTGAGCCAGCCAGGCACCTCTCTAAGCAAACTTTCTTTTTTTTTACTCTCCCATATCAAAGTTAAAGCGTATTCATTCATGTAGGAGATAAAGCCTATTCAACCTAGTTTTCTTCTTATAAGCAGGATCTAGAGAAGTATGCTGTCTCTTACCATCCAGAGCTCACAGTCTGGTGAGGTCTACATTCAAGGGTGAATGATCAGAAGGATATTGCAAGGCAGTGTGTCTTGAGTGCCCACCCAGTGGCCACCTGAGTGCCCCGAGGCAGCCACAGTCCTTTATATTGTTGACATAACAATGACCGTGGGGGCACCTGTGTGGAGGAAGGGGTTGGCTAGATAGACATTGGGACTGTAGGTAAAAGGAGTGGAAAAAATATGTGCAAACAACTTATGGCTGTTTGTAGTCTCTTCTTTGTTCTTCTTTAATGCTTTTTCTGTTCCTTTTCTCTTAGCCCCTTTGAAGTTCAAGTTGGCCCTGAAGCAGGCATGCAGAAAGTTCGTGCATGGGGCCCTGGCCTCCACGGTGGGATTGTCGGGCGGTCGGCAGACTTCGTGGTAGAGTCCGTTGGCTCTGAAGTGGGGTCTTTGGGTAGGTGGAAGCAGCTGGCCAGCGGCTTCTGGAAAGCTGAGATTACATGAGGCCTGGTCCCAATGTCAGGCTGAGAGTTGAGTCCTCCTCCAAGCTTCACTACCCTTAGCCCCCTTGCCTCCTGACCATCCGTGGCCAGCTCTGGATATGGCTGTGGGATTGGGATTTTCATTTTCCTCTTGCCCTTCAAGTTGCCCTCTGCCTCTTCATTCATTCCAAGGACAGAGGTTTTCTACGGATGTTGTGCTTGAAACAGCGCTTGGAACATAATAGGCACTCTGCAAGTAATTGTTGCCTGAATTCTTAGTTTAGATGAATGAATAAATTTTGCTGAAATTTGAAATTTGGGGAATAAATATTCTTTGGAGCATAACAGAGTATATTTTATTTTACTTATTTTATTATTATTTTTTAGTTTACTTATTTATTTTGAGAGAGAGAGAGAGAGGCAGAGATAGGGGGAGAGAGAGGGGGAGAGAGATGATCCCAAGCAGGCTGTACACTGTCAGAGCAGAGTTTGATGTGGGGCTCGAACCTACTAACTGCGATATCATGACCTGAGCCAAAGTCAAGAGTCAGATGCTCGGGGCGCCTGGGTGGCTCAGTCGGTTGGGCGTCCGGCTTCGGCTCAGGTCATGATCTCGCGGTCTGTGGGTTTGAGCCCCGCGTCGGGCTCTGTGCTGACAGCTCAGAGCCTGGAGCCTGTTTCAGATTCTGTGTCTCCCTCTTCCTCTGACCCTCCCCTGTTCATGCTCTCTCTCTCTCTGTCTCAAAAATAAATAAATATTTAAAAAAAAAAAAAAAAAAAAGAGTCAGATGCTCAACTGACTGAGCCACCCAGGCACCCCGATTTTAAATACATATCTGATGTAAATAGAATCACTTTAGATCAGTGGTCAGCAAACCTGCTCTATAAAGAACGAGATAGCAAATGTTTTAGTATTGTGGGCCGTATTCTCCCGGCTGTAACTGTTTAAGTCTGCAGTTGTAGCACAAAAGCAGCCATAGAAAATAAAGAATTGAAGGAATGCGGCTGTGTTCCAGCAAAGCCTTATTTACAAAAACAGGTACTAGGTCAGTTTGGCCCACTGGCCGTAGTTTGGTGACTATGTGTTTTAGGTAGTAAAAATAAGCAAACCAGAAAAAATAAGAAATCACCTTTAGTGTTTCCTTCTAGAGGGATAATGAGTGTTTTGGTATGATATTAAACCTTTTGGCATATCCTTCCAGACGTTTTTTCTGTACATTCACACCTAAATATTGATATGCCACAAAAAATATCTAGGGGTAATCTTTGTATCTTGTGCCTCAGATAAATATAGGCCATGTCTTGATTTTCCATGGCTTCTTTGGACTTCCATTGCATGGATACGTCTACCATTGGGCTTTCCTGTTATTTCCATGGTTTTCTTAAAGACACAATGCTGAGTACATATACTTAGTACCTTTGTTTACACATATCCTTGCTTATTTCCTTCAGATGAAAACCCAGAAGAGGAGTTGGTGGGGCAAAGGGTGGGCATTGATTTAAGGTTTTGGTTGACCTTCCTTATTAGATGATGTTTAAAAGAAAAACAAAAAGCATAGTATAAAATCCAGCCCTTCCACCTCTTGTAAAGGCTCAGTGGGCTTGTTTTTGTAGGAAAGGGGCACAGATTTCAGTCTTCTGGCTGATACTTGGGTTTGAGGGAGTGAGTTGGTAGTAACATAGAATAGGTTCTTTCCACCATGTAACCAGGGGTCCTTCTCACCCCATCCCCCAGGGTTTGCCATCGAAGGCCCCTCCCAGGCAAAGATTGAGTATGACGACCAGAATGATGGCTCATGTGACGTCAAGTACTGGCCCAAGGAGCCTGGCGAATATGCCGTTCACATCATGTGTGATGATGAGGACATCAAGGACAGCCCGTACATGGCCTTCATCCATCCAGCTGCAGGAGACTACAACCCAGATCTGGTGAGTCTATTTGTTATGTTTCTGTGCTCTCTTCCTGGCTCCTGACCCTCTCTATGGTATCCAGAGACATGTTGAGGGATGGCAGAGAGGAGCCATTGAGAGTTTAGGAAGGACAGTGGTCTGAGCTGGGACCCTGGTAATACCACTTAATACTTTCTTAATGCCGGGCAAGTCACTTATGTCTCTCTCTCTCTCTCTCTCTTTTTTAAATGTTTTTATTTATTTTTAAGAGAGAGAGAGAAACAGAGCTTGAGCAGGGGACTGGCAGAGAGAGAGGGAGACACAGGATCCAAAGCAGGCTCCAGGCTCTGAGCTGTCAGCACAGAGCCCGATGCAGGGCTTGAACTCACAAACCGTGAGATCATGACCTGAGCCGAAGTTGGACGTTTAACCAACTGAGCCACGCAGGCACCCCCTCTGACTCTTGATCCTTTCTCTATAAAATGGGAATGATAGTAGCGTCTGTTTCCTAGGATTTCTGGGATGATTCAGGGGATCTAACATACATGAGGACAGTCCTTAGCCCAGTGGCTGGCCCATCCAGGGGGCTGCAGAAGCTGTTCTTCATAAATTAAACATGCTTTTTTCTCCCCAGCTCCCTTCTCTTAAATTGGAGCAGTGTTTCTAAGAGCTTCTGTCAAACTCTGAGGAGGCTGATAAACATCAAGTCTGAGGCAGTCTGGCGGCCAGATGGAAGCTTCCACACTCCCATGTGTGCTATTGTGGCCCACCCGGGCAGCTGTTTGTAGGCTGATGTCGGTCTGGACTAGTTGCTATCCCTCTTTGGCCAATTGCTGGTCTTTTTTCCTCCCTGGGAGCTGCAAACTTTTGGAATGTCTGTGGTGAAGGTTCTGAGCCCCTGTCAGAGTGAGAACACTGAAACTGGGCATGGCTGGAGGTCCATGTCCTGGTCACTAGAAGTTCTCTATGTCAGCTCAGAATAAGGCAAGGAGCCCCAGGCTAGTTTGGGGCCTGGGTTTTGAGAATTTTCTTCCTCCTGGGAGGTTAAAGATACTATTTATAATTTTTGAGTTACAGCCTGCTAGAGCATTTTTCTTCCATATCCATCCTGTTACGTAGGTACTGTGAAGCCAGATATGGGTTGTTTTGTTCTTGTCTCATTCCCTGGTGGTCACTGGTCATTATGTAGGGGCATTGTTGGGGCATGGCACAGAAAGAGAATTATTATTGGCCCTTTGCTCCAGGTCCAAGCTTACGGACCAGGTTTGGAGAAATCTGGCTGCATTGTCAACAACCTGGCTGAGTTCACTGTGGATCCTAAGGATGCCGGAAAAGCTCCCTTAAAGATATTTGCTCAGGTAAGTTTCCAGGGGCCACCTGTGCAGATAACTGTCAGGTGACAAGATCTGTCACTATAGTGGCAAGTTGCTCAGTTCATCTGACCCTCAGTTCACTCATCCACACCTTGGGAATAACACGAATATTTATCTCATGGGGTTATGTGAGGATTAAATGAGATTCTAATATGTAAAGCAAGGTGATTTTCTCATCTTTGGGTTTTGTATTCCTTGGAAACAAGGCTTGATTTCAGATTTCCTTGTAAATGTCCTTCAGTGTGGCTGAAGCTACCTAGTCCATGACAGGAGGTTTGTAAACAAGAATTTATTAAATATATTTATCTAACTTAATTGAATTTGGCCCAAGGATTTAAATGCCGGAATTAAAATGAAGAAGTATTGAGTGGCCATGGCTTTATTTTTGGGTCATTTGCTTTTATTAAAAACAAATAAAAGCAGGCAGTATTTTATCACTTGTGGTGATTGCATTGTGAGAATGTGGCATATCGTAGTTGTTCCGTGAAGATTTGTTGGATGGGTGGTGACTTGATTGTCTTGGGAAGCCATGGTGACCCTGTTTGATGAAGACAGTGTGAGGGGCCAGTTTCTGTTCTTAGCCTCTGCTCTTTTGCAGGATGGGGAAGGCCAGCCCATTGACATCCAGATGAAGAGCCGAATGGACGGGACGTATGCCTGCTCGTACACCCCGGTTAAGGCCATCAAGCACACCATTGCCGTGGTCTGGGGAGGTGTGAACATCCCTCACAGCCCCTACAGGGTAGGTTGTGAGACAGAATCCTGGCCATTGTATGAAAAAGCCAAGTCCTGTGGCAGGTCTGGGCTGTATGCTGGATGGTCAAGGAGATACATCCTTGGTGGACCTTGACAGATGGAGTAGTTTGAAGGGCAGAGTACTCTAGATTGTCCAACAAAACTATTTCTAACAATGTTAACTAACAATGTGTCACTGGATCCAAGTGCAGGAAAACTTGGTTATAACTTTCTCCCATGTCCTCTTTAGGTCAATATCGGGCAGGGTAGTCATCCCCAGAAGGTCAAGGTGTTTGGGCCAGGCGTGGAGCGAAGTGGACTGAAGGCAAATGAGCCTACTCATTTCACAGTGGACTGTACCGAGGCTGGGGAAGGTGAGAGGGGGCTTCCCCCGGTGCAGTCATTGTTGCTTCTTGAGGAAGAACATTCTTTTCATAATGTTTGAAAAGCAGTGAACTTTGAGCCAAGAAATAGTGCACCTGAATAGGTAATTGTTCACCTAATGAGCCTCTGTGTCAGTTTCTTGGTCATATCTTTGCTAATCTTCCATCCCGTCTCCAAATCCCTGACTTAGCACCATCCCTTTGTCAGGTTTGTTACTGGAAGCTTCCCAATTGATTTTCTGGGGCGTTAGGTGAGCTGAGCTGGAAGCGATTGCATGGGACAAGCTGTTTCTTGTACGCTGGTGCGCTCATAAGCTGGTCTGTTCCAGGTGATGTCAGCGTTGGCATTAAATGTGATGCCCGGGTGTTAAGTGAGGATGAGGAAGACGTGGACTTTGACATTATTCACAACGCCAACGACACGTTTACGGTCAAATATGTGCCTCCTGCTGCTGGGCGATACACTATCAAAGTTCTCTTTGCATCTCAGGTGTGTGTTTGGGCCTGGGTTCTTTCTGGCCACCTGTATGCATATCTCCTTTTTTTTTTTTTTTTTTTTTTTTTTTAGCAATAGGGCATTGTCTTGAGAATTCTGCTTAATAGTTTTCCTCTCTGGTTCCTTAAAACCATGAAGGAAAAAAAAAATAACCCCAGAATTAAGTTTTTACTACTTTCTAACCAAAGTGAGGCACAGCGCATTCAGTGGTTACAGCAGGGCTCTCTGGAAGGAGACTGGTTTGTTATAAACATTCATCAAGTTTTTGACTGAAATGTAATGAACTTCTAGAAGTGTTCTACTTCATCCTCTTTGAAGCAAAGGTTTTGGCCCTCAAACTTTTGTAGGGAGAGGAGCTTTGAACTTTCAAATAGAGTTCCTATTTACATGTGATCATGAGGATAAGGCAAGTGGTACCTAACATAGGGAATAGTGGACTCCCGATGATTCATATTAACCTCATGTAAAGATTGGAATCTTAAGAGAAGGTGCCTGAAGGTGTTGGTCTTGAATTAACTTCGGCCAGTTAAACTGTTCTGCCTTTATTCTGATAATCTGCAACATTCTCCTTTAGTTTTTTAAAAAATGTTTATTTTTGAGAGAGGATACAAGAGGGAGAGGGGCAGAGAGAGAAGGGGACAGAGGATCCAAAGCAGGCTCCACTCTGACAGCACTGAGCCTGATGTGGGGCTCGAACTCATGAACCTGGAGATCACAACCTGACCCGAAGTCAGATGCTCAACTGACTGAGCCATGCAGGCACCCCTGCAACTTTCTTTTTGAAGAATTATAGCCATTCTATTTCTGATCAGCTCCTTGCATTCCCCAAACCTTAGCTCTGAGCTGTACCTGGAGGACATTTCCTTCCCTGTGACCCCATCCATATGTTATTGTTTGGGTTTTATTCTTGGTAGTGTTTCTTACATTCTAAGTACTCAACCTTTGTTGTTAAAGGCTCAGAGTTTTCAGATTCATTTGTGGGAAACCTTCCCTTAGCTGTGCAGTAAGCAGGTCAAAGCCTGTGATGTAGGGATCCAGGCATTCGTAAGTGACACCTGTTGGCCCCTACCTGAGGCTAGATTGCAAGGCTTGGCCCATGGTGACAGAAGTTTGCTCACCACCACCCACCAGAGTCACAGAGGTCTCCCCCTTCATGTTGGGCAGAAGGCTAAGCTCTGGCAGACGCTTCAGGGACTTTCCTACTGAGACAGTGTCTCCCCTACAGGAAATCCCCGCCAGCCCTTTCAGAGTGAAGGTTGACCCTTCCCATGATGCCAGCAAAGTGAAGGCAGAAGGCCCAGGGCTCAGCAAAGCAGGTAAGACGGCTCCCGGAGGCCTTCTACAGGCCAGTGGCAATGGACATGTTTGGTCCAGGGACCTTGAGGGACTCTTCTCCACCAAAGGCAGGTGTCTGTCGGGGCAGTGCTCCTGCCCAAGCTGTTGGCAGTGGCCGAGCACCAGCCCGTGTCGCTGACTGCTTTGGTAGAGCTGGTGCTGAGGAACCCGTCAGACTGGTTGTAAAAGTGAAACCACTCCAACCAGGCCTGTCTCCCCACTTCGCAGTATATCCTTCCAGGTGTGGAAAATGGGAAACCGACCCACTTCACTGTCTATACCAAAGGGGCTGGAAAGGCCCCACTGAATGTGCAGTTCAGCAGCCCCCTTCCTGGAGACGCCGTGAAGGATTTGGACATCATCGACAATTACGACTACTCTCACACCGTTAAATACACACCCACCCAGCAGGTAGGGTTCTTCCCATTCCCTTGTCCCCTGGCCCCCCACCCAGGCCCTTTCCCCCTCAGTGCTGTGCTGGGTACTTTGGACACCAAGGGTGTGATCTGTGCTCTGTTGTAGTGCTCCTCTGTGGGCTACAGCTTCTCACGCCTGTCATTCTGAGCCTCTCTGGGAGGTTCTGGCAAAAGGCCTGGTTGGTTCTATGAGGAGGACCTGAAGGTTTCCCTAAGAACAAGCAGGAAGCT
This sequence comes from Panthera uncia, assembly GCF_023721935.1. NCBI lineage: Eukaryota > Metazoa > Chordata > Mammalia > Carnivora > Felidae > Panthera > Panthera uncia. The sequence continues at coordinate 25,021,247 of NC_064816.1, forward strand.
AGCCCGTATCTCCCCATCCCAATCTCCCATGTCCATTTTGGGTTTTAGCAGGGAAACTGTGAGCTCTTAGAATTCAGCACCTAGTATCTCCCTCTTATTTCACACACATCGCTCATCCTTACCAGCTGCCTTTCCTTTAGTCTTTTCTTAATTACTCACAGGGGAAGGAATGGCCATGGCTCTGTTTTTCCTTGCTGGCCCTTTTACAAGGTGGTGTAGTGGGTCTCTCTCAAAGAGAATTCAGCCTTTAGTTCCTCAGCCCCAAAATAGTATATTTAGGGCCCCAGATTGTTCCCTTTGACAAAATTCAGGAACACAGACAGGATCTGACCATCCAGGCCACTTGGCTCTGATTATTTTAGGCAGGAAGCACCAAGGAAACACTCTCTCTGTGTATGCATTCATGTTAACTTGTTCAAAATTTCACTCCCTGGCCACACTTCTGGGGTCTGAGGAACAGATAACCCTCAGAAAAAGCCTGGATTTTACTACTTATGCATAGTGTTCTACACGGTCATTCAAACCTCTCAGATTTCTTCTTTCCTGAGGAAAACAGTCCCCCTGTGTGAGGTACCCTTTGTGGGAGAACAGGGATGATGCTTTCTGCAGAAACGCCACCTGAGAAGCATCACTCTTGCTTGGCCCTCTCAGGGAGGAGCTGCCTAGAGTCTCGTGGGAAGGAATGAGAGGTACAGTGAGGATTGGGGGGTGACTTAGGTGTCCCCTTGCGCTGGGGGCTACACATCCTAGGAGATGAAATCTTTACTCTGAGAGCCTCCCTGGCAGTGAGAGGGGTCCTCTGGGTGAGTTCTCATGTGCTGCAATATAGATGTGGCCTCTTATCTCCAGATGTTCTCCCTGTGGTTTTTGTTTTTACCTTAATGAGGGGTTCATTATTAGTGGTGGTAAAATTAATACTTTCGTAGGTAGAATACCCTTTACTCAGCGGGCTGCTAAGTGCTAAATGGGTAATTCTTTTCCTACTGATGCTTCAGAGGGCTGCTGGGAGCCTCACCATCGGGAGCACCAGCTTGACATCATCCTTATTGCCAATTCTCCACATTACTTAGGAGAAGGTACCAGAACACATGGCCATGCACACTGGAAAGGTCACAAGGTCTTACTTAGACTCTTCTAGAACATTCTGAGACTCTTGCTTTATCCTGTATGTATAAACCTTTCTGGGTTTTGGCTCAGCTGCCACAAAGTAAGTTGCAGACATTAAGACAGAGTCAGGTTTTGACCTGCACCCTCAGAAGAGACTTAAGAACCTGTTGCCCTAGAAGCCCCAGCTGCCAGTTGGGGCAAGGGTGGAGGCTAGAGGGGGAGACTTCTTCAAAGTCACCCCAAGGTCAAAGTCATCCAGTTCTGGATGACAGTAGGTTTGAGGGGTATTGCAGGCTCAGTGGCCATTTGGAGCTATTTGTTCAGATGCTGCCTATCATGTGTCTAAGGAGCCTGGCAGAGGCTTGGTGTGTCACTGCCTCCGATGTGAACGGCTCACATGGTTCTTCTCTGGTCCCGGTTTGGTGTTTAGAGCAAGGTTTGCCATTCCTTTATTTGGGCAACTTGCAGTTTAGCCAATTTCTCTGTGGCAAAGGAAACAGATTGTATTTCTTCTCTTGGTCTGTGAGTTCCCCAAGGATGGGATATCATGTCATATATATACAAGCATATATATCTTTCCATTCCCAGTCTTGAGCATAGGGCCTGGTGCTCTATGTTCTCTGCATGGATTTATGCCTTAAAGCGTGAATACACAAAATAGAGCCTCTCCTCACAAGCAGAGACAACATAAGAACTTTGCACAAGAGTGGGGCCAAGCATCCTCATTTGCCTTTGATCTCTCTTTTCTGAAGAGCAGCGTACAGCTCCAGATTAGGTTAAATAAGCTTGCCTTTTGAGCCGTGCCCTTGGATGTGGTTAAGAAGCCTGGGTCAGCCCAGAAGGCTGTGCCCAACATGGAGGCAGGGAGCGCACTTTGAAGACTGAGGCCCACAGGTGCACCTTCTTATGGTGGTTTTAGGGAATATCAGGCTGGAACTTTCCAGAAGTGTAGTTGTTTGGTGTGTGTGAAGAGACAGCGGTGGGTTCTAGCCCAGGGTGAGCTGTCGCCCTCAGAATGCAGGCTGTGCTGTATGAGGAGCTGTGGCCCCACCTGATTGCTGGCTCCCTGCTCCCTGCCACCTGCGGGCTACTACTGTCCCCTGCAGGGTCTCTGAGTGATGCCTCCCTGCAGCAGACCAGCCATGGTCTCGTCGGAAGGTGGTGATCAGAGCTCCTTTTGCCTTGGTGGAGTGTCCTTGTTGGACTGGGGCTTGAGGATCCTCCAAAGGTCAGACAAAGGCTTGATTTCTTAGGAAGGAGAAGACACAATGCCATATTCTCCCAGGGAGTTTGCCTTCTGTGCTTTTGGATGGCTGCGTCCCCAAAAGCCTTCAGTTTCTCATCCATACTCCCTCCCATAGAGCAAGTGCTTTGAGAAGCTGGTGGCAACGGCTCCATGACCTTCTAGGTCAGAAGCCACTGGGAATCAAAAACTCCACGTACATACGGTGGGTGCCTTGAGGAGACCCTGTGAGTTCACTGAGCCTCACAGGATGACAGGCCCTACCTGTTCTGGAGGTCTCTGGAGGAGGGGGCTGTGGGGAGCTCACTTGGTCCTGTCCTCACCTGAGCTCGCAAGTCAGAGTCTTGTGTTCATGTGCTGTGCAGGGTAGGATTAAGGTCTCAGAGGCACATAGGGGAGAAAATAAAACTGACCTGCAGTCAGCAAGGTCTTTGTGAAATGCACCAGTGGTCACTGCTCACACATTCCTGACATCACTACTCTCTCTGGTTGTTCCTTGGCCAGGCCTCACAGGAAACCTTAAAATGCTACAGGCCCTTGCAGGTGGTAAATCTCTTCAGATCTCTTCCTCCCCCTTGTTAAGTTATTTGAGGTTGAGTTAATTTCCTGGGTTTTTGTTTTGTTTTGTTTTGTTTTGTTTTGTTTTATTACTGGTAATGAGAACACTTTTTTTTTTTTTTAATGTTTATTCATTTTTGAGAGAGAGTGTATAAGCAGGGGAGAGGCAGAGAGTGAGGACAGAGAATCCAAAGCCGGCTCTGCACTGACAGCGGCGAGCCCCATGCGGGGCTTAAACTCACAAGCCGTGAGATCATGACCTGGGCTGAAGTTGGACACTCAACCAACTGAGCCACCCAGGCACCCCTGAACACACTTTCTTTTATGGGATGGGTAGGCTTAATTGAAAGAGGATTTTTCCTCCTCGTGTGGTGCACCAGAGACGCAATGAGAAGACTTATAGGGGCTGGTGGGGAAGGAAGTTTTTCCATGACCTCTGGTTAGCTGTGAGGCCTACCCCTCAAGGATTTAGGGACTTGTGGGCACATTGAAGCTTGGGAAGAGCTGGTGTGGTGAAATTGCCATGGTGGCTGAAGTAATGGATCACTCCCTGCCTTCCTCATTACAGAGAGGAGACCTTTCCTGTCCCTGGGCTGGCTCTCAGCTCTGTTGGATCTGACCTGTGTACATTTTACCACGAAATGTTACACCCTTGAGGCAGGGGGCCAGTTAGTGTGTTTGCAGTGCTAATAAATCCTGGAGAATCAATCCTCCCTCCTTCAATGATGGCAATCAATTTCTTTCTTGGCTTCTTCCCCCCTTTTTTATTATTATAAGCAATGTGAGAAAATATATATAGGCCAAAAGCTACACCCTTTTAACACTTGATCAGTGACAGCTTTCAGCAGAGCCTAAATTCTGGTGAGCCCCCATAAGAGCCTCCACGTCCTCTTATGTTATGCCTGGATGTTTAAGGTGAGGGAGATCTTAATCTACTGGGACAGCCATGGGCTTTCATGGAGTCTTGGTTGGGCGGGGGGGCAGGGGTTGCTTAGCTGACTGGGGAGGGGAAGCCTGACATGAGTGGGCCAGGACTGGCCGGAGGAGAACATCCGTGGCACATATGGTCGTACTGTGCTCCCATGACCCCTGGCCTACTAGCAAGGGGCCTGCCAAGCCCACAGATGTGGTCCCCTCTGCACTTGCAACTTTTCTTTCTTTCCTTGACATAGATGGAGTTTCAAGACTACACGGTGGTCCTAGAATAACTCCAGTCTGCAAATCCCTTTCACCATCTGGTGGCCTGAAATTGATTTCCAGAATGTAGAAAAAGCTGATTTTGTTCAGTTAGAGGCCCCCATACCCAGCAGCTTTCTCCATGGCCACAGTCAGGTGTGTGCTGGGTGGAGGTAATGTGGCAGAGCAGCTGGGACACTGGTCTGGGTGCTGTGGGTGGAGGTCTGACTCTCACACTTACCAGGTATGTGATTTGGGGCATGTGACTCTACCTCCCTGAGCTATAGTTTCCTTTCCTGAAAAAATGGAGATGACAGTGGGAAACCACCCCTTTGGACTGTTTGGAGATTGAGTCAAGGAAATGCTTAAAAGCACAGAGCACAGTAGGCTTATTAAGTCGTCCCTGTTGTTATAAGCTGCTCTGGTTTTATCTTTCTCGCTTGTTCTTGCCGTGGTGCTGGAAGCTTAGAGAAATGTATCTGTGCTGTTTCTTTCTTTCTTTTTTTTTTTTTTTTAAGTTTATTGATTTATTTTTGAGAGAGAGAGGAAGAGAGGGAATGTGAGAGGGGGAGGGGCAGAGAGAGAGAGGGGAGAGAGAATCCCAAGCAGACTCCATGCTGTCAGCACATAGCCTGATGCAGGGCTCGAACTCACAAACCATGAGATCATGACCTGAGCCAAAACCAAGAGTTGGACGCTTAACTGACTAAGTCACCCAGGCACCCCTATATCTGTGATGTCTCTAAATCTACTGGAGTCAAGTGCCCTGTGTCTCTGGAAGAATGAAGGATCTGGAAGGCAGGTTTAAACAGCAAGTTAGATGTTGGTGCCCAAAGGTGCACTCTGTTTCCTCTCGTTCCAGGGCAATATGCAGGTTCTGGTTACCTATGGTGGCGACCCCATCCCTAAAAGCCCTTTCGCTGTGGGCGTGGCTGCTCCACTGGATCTGAGCAAGATAAAAATTAATGGGCTGGAAAACAGTAAGTGTGTGGATGAAGGGGGGGCAGGTCACTGAAGACCATCAACTGGGGCTGCCAATTAGATTCCCTTCAAAGGACAGTTTGCAGAGAAACATTCTGCCTTAAGAGACTTTGCAGTGGGACAGACTTGGGTGTGGATTGGGGCCATGCTGTAGGATAGCTCTGTGACCCTCATGACCTCTGTGACTTCACCAATCCTCGGTCTTCTCATTTTTAGAGTCGGGGAGGGGAGATCAAGAATACTGACATTCACAGGAATATTTTGAAAGTTAAATAAGAGCTCCTGATTCAGGGGCTGGCACATAGCCAGGCCTCCGTAACTGCTGGCCTCGCAGTGGGAAGCTTTCATTACATAGAGAAGTTGGGACACATTGATTTCTGGTGAGTTTCTACTGTGCTAGTTGTCCTTGGCCATGGAATCCACATGAGGGTAGACAGTCTAGCATAAAAGCCAACTCCCTGGCGCTCAGAAACCACAAGTATGATACATCCCTCCAGCCCCATCCCAGTATTCCTTTAGCTTGGTAGGTATCTTATCAGTACAAACTCATTTCATTTATTTTAAAATGTTTCAATTTATTTTATTAGGGAAAATTCCAAACATACAAAAGTAAAGACCATAGTATAATGTGAACACTGATGTTGTTATCACTCATCTTCAGAAGTTCAACACGTAATCATAGAATTATTTTTTTATACAAGCAATGCATAAATCCACTTTCATCTAAAAAACATCACAGTTGAGAGTAAACTCCACTCTGCTACCTTTTTTTCTCCCTTAGGTTAACCAGAGTTTTCAGTTCAGTTTTTATCCTTCCAGACCTTCTCTCTGCATCTATATGTGCATATGTGCCAGCAGAAAACATTTGGCAATGTTTATTTTGCATTAAAATTATCCTGCCATACCGTGTGTCTTCAGCCTGCCTTTTGACATCAGCACTGCATCCTGGAGAACACGCACACCTGTGTCCCCTTGTTGGCATGAGCTGCTGTGTGGCTGCAACCTGGCCATGCCTCGGTGGCACACATTCATCTGATTTCGGGGTCACGTGGGGCTCAGCGCATACCCCCCCAAGGCAGGCCTCTTTGGTCTCAGTGGACCGTTCATGAGCGCCTTCACTGACCTGTGACCCAAATACATGAGCCACCTCCCAGCTCTGGGGTCTCTGAAGCAAGAAATGGATGCTGGCTTTGTCCCTGGAGGGCAGCCAGCTCTGAGCATATGAATCGTCACTGTCCAGTCCTTTTCATGTGTCTCCTCATTGTTGCTTTTTCTCTAAGACACTTAGGGCTTCAATTGCAGACCAGGCAAAGCACAATGGCGATTAGAAAAGCCTTTGGGCCATGGTGCTCTGAGGCTCCAGAGTCAGGAATTCCCTGGCTTGTGGCGGAGGCCCTGTGCTCCCAAGTGCTTTCCTTTGGGTTCAAAGTCCTTCCCCTGTTTTTGTCAAATACAGCACATGGGTTTTCTGTGGCCCTGCTTTGCAGAGAACTTTCAGATATCAGCACAGTACAGAGAGTCACTTCCTCAGACTCGCCTCAGTGCCCCTGCACCGGCCAGCTCTGTGACTTTTGCCTTGTTGGCTGTAGGACTAAATTTGCTGCCAAGAGTTAGTAAATAAAACATTGGCCTATGGGAATGTTTTGATATAAAGTTAACACCTGAAGTAAGTAGAGGACAGTGTCAGATTATAATTTACCAGTCAGCAGATCACATTGTGAGATCAGGTTAATTTATGTTTGAGTCCCACCTTTCTGGTCTGCTGGGTGTCACCCTGGACACATTCCTTAACCTCTCTGAGACTCAGTTTTCCCATGTGTTAAAGCCATCGCTGACAAACACCCCATGGGGTTGTGGTAAAAATTAAATGAGATGATGTGCCAGGGTGTAGAGTGCATTCAGTACGTGTCAGCTATCATTGTTATCAATATCATCATTAATTAATAATTGTTCTTGTACTGGTTATTATCCAGGTACATGCTGATTATTCCTACTCAGTCTTGCTTCTTGTCCTCGATATCAGCCACTGCTTGTTGCCTGGGCTGAGATAACACCTCATGTCCAAGGAACTGTCAGTTTTTTGCTCTCGGTTGTTCTTGTTGCTGAAAAGGGTCAGCTCATCACTTTGGCATGTTCCCCTTTTCCAGGAGTCGAAGTCGGGAAGGGCCAGGAGTTCGCCATTGACACAAACGGGGCAGGGGGCCAGGGGAAGCTGGATGTGACGATCCTGAGCCCCTCGAGGAAGGTCGTGCCGTGTCTGGTGGCGCCCGTGGTGGGCCGGGAGAGCAGCACAGCCAAGTTCATCCCTCGCGAGGAGGGGCTCTACGCTGTAGACGTCACCTATGATGGACACCCCGTGCCTGGGAGCCCCTACACGGTAGAGGCCTCACTGCCACCAGATCCCACCAAGGTTAGCTTGTGTTTTTGTACCAGGATGTGTCTCCTGTTGTCAAATATAACACTGTGGTCCTTCACCGATCCTGTTTGACAAAGACCTTTAGAAAATCATTTTCTGAGGAAAGTCCATTCTCAACGACTGACGGAAGTTTTCTGTCCTATAGTTCAGCCTTGGCTGGGGTGGGGGTGGGGGGGGTCCCCTGGGCAGCTTGCCATCCTTCCCACTGCTCGTCTTCTCTCTCTGTCTCTGGTGGTGAGGCTTCGGTGAGGGCCTCGTCCCTGGGTTCTAGCCCTTCATTTGCTAGCATAATAACGGGTGAGCCTGAATGGGTGAGGTGAGATAGTGTGGGTGGAGGCCAGCGTCCAGCATGCAGAGTGAGCTCACCCTGCAGAAGCTGTATAATACAATATAAAAATATATGAGTGGGTCACCTGGGTGGCTCAGTCAATTAGGCATCTGACTCTTGACCTCGGCCCAGGTCACAATCTCATGGTTTGTGGGATCAAGCCCCGTGTCAGGCTCTGCACTGACAATACAGAGCCTGCTTGGGGTTCTTTCTCTCCCTCTCTCTCTCTCTCTCTGCCCCTCTCCCGTTCAAATTCTCTCTCTCTCTCTCTGTCTGAAAAATAAACCTTCAAAAAAAATTTTTTAATAAATAAATTAAAAATTTTATTAGATTTTTGTTTTTAGAGCAGTTTTAGGTTCCTAGTAGAATTGAGAGGAGGGTACAGAGATTTCCCTCATACCTCCTGTGCCTGCATGTGCACAGCCTCCCCATTATTACCATCACCCAGCAGAGTTCTACGTTTGTTCTAACTGACGGACCTACGCTGACATCCTGTTCACCCCAAATCCGTAGTTTGCACGAGGGTTCACTCTTGGTGGTCTACATTCTATGGGTTTGGACAAATGTAGAAGGACAGGTATCCACCACTGCAGTTTTTTATTATGTGGAGTTTGTTGAGGGAGGTGTAGCCTTCCAAGCAACAGGGAGGCCCATAAAACCATGCTACAAGCGTTCAGCCCCGCGTGTGTTTGTTAGTCTCCACCTCCAGCCCTGTGGTTCGGGAATGCTGGGCATGGCAGAGTGGAAGTCACATGCTGGGCTTCAGAGGGCCACGCCTCGGTGCTATAGCTTTCAGTGTTGACTGAGCTTGCAGCCATGTCTCCCTTTGGTAGCCATCTGCAGCCTGGATTGCACCGTGGCTCCAACTCGGGTCTGTGTGACATGAGTTAGGCCCCAGGGAGAAGGGCCACTCAGCTGAGAGGCCTGATTGCAGGCTGGGGTGTGAGGTGGTGCTGGCCGAGCAGCCACTCCAGCATCAGGCGCAGTTCGACCTTTATTCTCTGTTCAAATAGGTGAAGGCCCATGGTCCTGGCCTTGAAGGTGGTCTCGTGGGCAAGCCCGCGGAGTTCACCATCGACACCAAAGGAGCGGGCACCGGAGGTTTGGGCCTCACCGTGGAAGGCCCATGCGAGGCCAAAATTGAATGCTCTGACAATGGCGATGGCACGTGCTCTGTCTCCTACCTGCCCACAAAGCCCGGGGAGTACTTTGTCAACATTCTCTTTGAAGAGGTCCATATACCTGGTTCTCCCTTCAAAGCCGACATTGAAATGCCTTTCGACCCCTCTAAAGTCGTGGCTTCGGGGCCAGGTCTCCAGCATGGGAAAGTGGGCGAAGCTGGGCTGCTGAGTGTTGACTGTTCGGAAGCAGGGCCCGGGGCCCTGGGCCTGGAAGCCGTGTCAGACTCGGGAGCGAAAGCCGAAGTCTGTATTGAAAACAACAAAGACGGCACCTATGCGGTGACCTATGTGCCCCTGACCGCCGGCATGTACACACTGACCATGAAGTATGGAGGCGAGCTCGTGCCCCACTTCCCCACCAGGGTCAAGGTGGAGCCTGCTGTGGACACCAGCAGGGTCAAAGTCTTTGGGCCAGGAATAGAAGGAAAAGGTAGGTTTCATAAAGAGAGGGAAGCTGCAAAATAGCTTGGGACTTAGGGGTCCCCAGAAGCTGAGTGGAGCTCTGAACTCATATGCCCACTGGGGCCAGGTGGGGTGTAAGAAAACACTCACCTGTGCTCTCTGCATCCAGAAGAGAAGGACCATGGCAAAGGAGTGGGCACATGGCATTTCTGCTGCCTGACCCTCACGTTTCTCTGTGGGGAACAGGGCCCAGCACTGCCTGCAGATTTTCCTGTTTCTCTGGCAGAGTTAAAAACCTTGATTTTTATGTGGGAATTCAAGATCTTTCATTTTTGACACTGAATTGAAAAGGTTTCAGATGTGATGCTAATACCACACTTGCTGCAGAGCAGATCTGTCTTTGTCCTTTAACCTGTTCCCAGACCCCACCTTTGTCCAAAAAGTGTACAAGTGGTTGTGTTCTCACTGGGGCTTCCACGGACTACCCGGGAGGAAGCAGCTTTTGCAGGGTGGTGGTAGGGGGAGGTGGTCATTAATACTGTTGATTTTGAGAGTCAGAGAAAACAGTTGTCTGCTGTCACTGAAACTAGACCTAACGTATCTAAAGTGCAAGGACCTTGGTTCTTGGATTTGGTCCTGGGTCCCAGGTATAAGTGACGTTCTTATCTGTGTGATTGCTCTGCAGATGTGTTTCGTGAGGCCACCACCGACTTCACGGTTGACTCACGGCCCCTGACACAGGTTGGGGGTGACCACATCAAAGCCCATGTCGCCAACCCCTCAGGGGCCTCTACCGAGTGCTTCGTCACAGACAATGCCGATGGGACCTACCAGGTGGAGTACACGCCCTTTGAGAAAGGTGAGTTGATTTCTCCTTGGACATGATCCTTGTTCATAGCTGTGCTGGGCCATTTCGTTTGGTGACTGGTGTTGACTCCTGCCTCATGCGTCTGGCCTGTCTCAGCAGAGGCATGTACAAAGTGACAGGGACATGTGGAAATCTCCCTCCCCTATAATGCCTCCTTATATGTTGACACTTGGGCCAGGTTTAGCCTCAGGCTCACCCGAGCAGGTTATGAGTGATGTCATGCGTATTGCCCATTTGTAGAGTTTGTTTTACATAATTTATTTCTTGAATATTAAAATTATTTAAAAATTTGAGGGGCACCTGGGTGACTTAGTTAAGCGTCCTTCTTTGGCTCAGGTCATGATCTTGCGGTTCATGGGTTTGAGCCCCGCACTGGGCTCTGTGCTGACAGCTCAGAGCCGAGAGCCTGTGTCTCCCTCTCTCTCTGCCCCTCACCCACTCACACTCTGTCTCTCAAAAATAAACATTAATAAAAACATTTTTTAATTTGATAAATAACAAAAAGGTAAAAAATTAAAAGTACCATATATCCTCATTACTTGGATATGTGATTCCTATAAATATTTTGGTGCAGATACTTCCAATCTCTTTATGTAAATGCATGTATATTCTATTTCATGGATTCCCCCTTTGTCTCTTGGCTAATGACTGCATGGAGTGTTTCCAGATCAGGATAATACATTTAAGATGACTAACTTGAATACAGATGTAGTGATATTTGCTTGGAGGAGAGACCTTGTGCATATGTGTGTCAGGGAGGGAGAGTTATGTGTCTGTCAGGTGAACAGAAAGCATAAATAAACAAGTGCATTTAAAAAGAATCAAATCATACCGATGTTGTACTATTTCTTTAACCACTTGTTGCAAATAACATGGTATAGCAGGTAGGTATGGGTACTAGGTGAAACTCTGCAGTAGAGTGTTATTTCCCACAAATAGGTGACTCCTGTACAAATATGCTTCTGTTTGTTGTTTTTGAACAGGTCTCCATGTAGTGGAGGTGACCTACGATGATGTACCTGTCCCAAATAGTCCCTTCAAAGTGGCTGTAACCGAAGGCTGCCAGCCATCTCGGGTTCAAGCCCAAGGACCTGGGTTGAAAGAGGCCTTTACCAACAAACCCAATGTCTTCACCGTGGTTACTAGGTAAGCAGGGTCCTGGGCTCTGTGTGTTGACTCTCTAAAAAGAGTAGGTTTAGGTAGTTCAACTGCTCTGAGTTTTACGGGTGTATTCTGCGTATGTGTCATGGAGTCTGGTACTCAAAAAGTTACCAGAAAGCTCCTGGTGATAGTCATAAAATTGCTGAGCAAAGCAGAACTAGATGGAAGCTCCTCAACTTGATAATGCAGAAATATATATAGCCAATCTCATAGTTAGGTGAGATATTAGAAGTATGCCTCCTGTGGGGCGCCTGGGCGGCTCAGTTGTTTGGGCATCTGACTCTTGATTTTAGCTCAAGTCATGATCTCATGGGTTTGTGAGTTCGAGCCCTGTGTCAGGCTCTGCACTGACAGCGTGGAGCCTGCTTGGGATCCTCACTCTGTCCCTCTCTCTCTGCCCCTCTCCTGCTGTCTCTCTCTCTCCCCACCCGCCCCATATAAGCATTAAAAAAAAAAAAAAATTTTTTTTTTAATCAAAAGAAGAATAAGCATTGGAAAGGAGAGGTTAAATCTGTCTTATACTGTTGAGAAATCTTCTGTGTGAGAGGTGTCACAGTAGTTGAGTCAGGTTGGCTACATGGGATCGTTTATAGAGGGATTTTAAATAGTTTTGACAATAGGCAGACTAGCATGAACCACTAGTACCACTGTGCTTTCTTCTCCACACTTTCCAGAGGGGCAGGAATTGGTGGGCTTGGCATAACTGTCGAAGGCCCATCAGAGTCGAAGATCAACTGCAGAGACAACAAAGATGGTAGCTGCAGCGCTGAGTACGTCCCCTTTGCTCCAGGGGACTATGACGTTAACATCACATACGGAGGAGCCCACATCCCTGGTAAGGCTTCCCTCAGAAAGGTACCCAAAGAACAATTGATTTCGCGTGAAAGCACGTTTTGTTTTGCTTATCTCTGAGTGGAGAAAGAGTCTGATATTTGCAGTGACTGCAAAGGGAGAATTTGCTTTATGGCTGCATCTCCAAGAATATCCCACCTGCCAGGAGGACCAGTAACATGGCAGAACACATCAACTTGGCATTTTGACTGCAAATGGTTGCTCACATGTTGGAGGACCTAATTTAAGTGAAAGCTGATTTTTTTTTTTTTTTAGAACGTTGAAAATCTCCATTTTATTCTATGGTTGGTTCTTACGCACCTTAGGCGTGTTTTCTTACTTTCTGTTTTTCATTGACAGTCCTGGTAGCCAAAAGAGACACGCAGACTCAAATTTTTATTTATTAATTTCTTTTCTATTTAATGATGTAGTATATGCACTGGCTATAAAACAGGGTTTGTTGGGTGCCTGGCTGGCTCAGGAGGTGGTATATGCAGCTCTTGATCTCAGGGTTGTGAGGTTGAGTCCCATGTTGGGTTGATGAGATTACATAAAAAATTGGGGGTGGGATAAATCTTTGTTGTGGGAAGGCTGTCCTGTGCATTGTAGGGTATTGAGTAGCATTCCACCCCCCTTCATTTTGTGACAACCAAAAATGTCTCTAGATATTGCCAAGTATCCATTTGGGGACAAAATCATCCCTAGTTGAGAACCACTGCTATACATGATTGAAACAATGAGGAAATACATGACTTAAGTGGCAAAGGGCCCTCCACCTTTCATGCTCCAGGGGAGGGATTTTCATAGGTTCTGCTTCTGCTTATTTAATGAAACAGTTGCCACTCAACACAGATCTAGATGGGTAGGTGACTGTGGTATGGAGTGGACACAGGTAAGGACTCTAGGGGCTGCCTCTGAGTCAGCCTATGCCTTGGCTTAGATATGTTGAGAAAGAGGTCGGAACCCTACCCCCAAGACTCCTGGGGCAGGAAGAGCCTTGGGTTGGTCAGTATTATTCTTGCCCTAAAAGTCATAAGCCAGGGTGAGACGGAAGGGGAAGGACCAGGCTGAGGAGCTTACTTTTAGGTTTTCGACTTACTCCCAGGGAAGTGGAGTGTGCATTGACCAAACAGTTTCCTGAATCTGTATGTTTCCCTCCTTTATTACATGCAAACGTGTGCACACGTTCAAACTCACTCTTCCTCTCACGTTGATCTGAAAGCATTGACAGCTCAAATTAATGCTCCTCAGATGTTCATTTAAGCCTTAATTTTATGAAGGCTTAGATTTTCTTTGAAGGCTTAAGTCTTTTTAAGTTTAAGAAACTTAAATTGGTAAGTTTCTCCTCAAACTTGGCTTTGCAGCTGATCATAGCTTTCTAAATCCCTGTAAGCACTAGTCAAGACGCATTCAGTCATGGACAAGACAGTCAAAGCTCTTGAGCTCCGGGAACTTCCTGGCTGGTGTTTATGCGACTTCTCCTGATAACTGCTACAAAGAAAGAACAGGGCTCAGTGACAGAATGCAGAGCCTTGGGTATCTTTTGGAGCTCTGCAGCTCTGCAGTTGGGAGGATGGTAGAGGAGAGTACAGAGAACAGATGGAAGGCTGTTCTCAGGAGAGATGATGTGGTAGGTATCCACATCATCACCCAGGCAGGGAGCAGTGGAGAAGACAATCTCGTGGTCGTGGAGATAACAACACCGTTCTGACTTTATTGGGAAGGTCTGGTGGATGCCATCAGCTTTGGAGTTCCCCTTGCAGAAGAGGGTGCGGGCTTGGACCCCTGTGGCTGATGCATGAGCATGAAGCAGACAGCCATCTTTGAGAATTACAATAAAGAGAGACCCACTTGGAATTTTCTTACCAGAGGTAGATGGTATGTCTTCATGCTTCAGACTCTCTGTTGCCTCTCAGAGCTGAATACCAGCTTTTCCCAGATCCCAGGCCCTTCCCAGGCAGAGTTATTTAGGAAAGTGTTGGTTAGTTGTCTTAGTATTGGGCTGCTTAGCTAAGGTAACTCATATGGTGTTGATCTGTGAAACATACCTGCTAGCTTCTGATTTGCTCTCATGGGAATTCTGATTGGTTAAACATAGTCCAGTGTTTCCTGGCCTGGTACAGACCTGTAGTGGAGTTATTAGTTTACCCGCTGTGGCCTATTAGTTTCCTCTGGTGGGCCAGCTGTGGTCGGTTGGTGGTGGTTCTTAGATCAACTGGATCAACTGAGATAAGGGCATCAGGAAGAAGAGCTGCTGTGATTGGTTTTTGATGTCTGCCTGGGGCACAGCATGGGGGGCAGGTAATGCTTGGTATCTGCCACCTCATACCTCGGGTCTAAAGTCATTTTGTTAGTTCTTGGCTACTCTCATGCAGAGTTCAGACACCTTCCAGTGGGGGCTCTGACTTGGAGATCAGCCTCAGGGGTAGTCGATGGCCATCACCTGCTGACACTGAAATTCTCAGCCGTTTCTCTGTAAACTGAAGCTCCCTTTTGTTTCCCTAAACCCAAACATGGAGGGTGATGTTTGTCTTTGCCAGGGTCAGCCATTTATTTCAGCTAGCTGAAAACTTTGATGCCGTCAAAACCCAGCTATTGCTAAAAAGCCAAGGTCTCTGTTCTTTGTGTGATCTTGTAATGTACCACCCCTAATTCTACAACAGATAAATTTGGGGGGAGATGCAAAGCAGAGACACCTGAGTTTGTGTGGCAGTTAGAAGTCATTAATTTTGCCAGCCTTCTTGGGGAACACAAGGACTTCTGCGCACAGCAAGAGATGCATATCACTGCCCCTCGGTGATGGACTTGGAAGCCAGAGCGGGGCATGATTCCAGAGCCATTGGGGCTCCCGTTTCTGACTCAGCTCTGAGGAGGTCTTCCTCTGTCCCCCTTGGTGGGGGAATCCCATGAGGGTCCCTGGTCCAGCCCTGGCTTCTCTGTTCAGTGCTCGTCTTGCAAATCCTGATCACACAGCATTTTCTGTTAACTTGGTCTTTAAAACCAATACCTTCAAAGAGTCAGAGGACCACAGCTGACAGGGAGAAAGCAAGGGTTCACCCAATGACCAGGGAACCAAGCAGGCTACGTTGCTGGGGGAGGATTCCAGGAAGCCCTCGGGAGCTGTTTGGGGAGAGAATATTGAATGTGGGCCAAAAGGCCTCCCTGCCTCTATAGCCCTTTCCACTTCTTTCTTCCACCACTCAGCTGTCTTCCTTCATTTTCCTCAATAGCCTGTCTTTCCCCTCACCTCCAGTCCTCTGCATATGCCCATCACAGCTTAAAACCCCTCTCCATCTGCTTCCCTGGATGCTATCTGTTCACTCTCATGTCTCAGCTTCAACGTCACTGGAAAGCTTCCCCTGGCCTCCTGAAGACTGGACTCATTGCCTTCTAAGTGCCCCACCAGGGCTTGTCCATGCCCTTAACATGTTATGTGATAGTACAGTGCCTTGTGTGCCTCGCCCTTCTACATTGTGGGTTCCTCAAGGGCCATTAGCCACTCTGGGCCCAGCACCTGGCACAGTGTCTGCATGGAGTGGATGCACATGGGTGCACACACAGCAAGGTGGGGGGAACTGACTAAGGTCCAAACTACCAAGGGCCCATGCAGAGCAGCAGTGTGATTCTGGGTGCACACAAGGCAAGGCTCCCGTGCTCAGAATCCTGTGACTTGTTTTCCAGGCAGTCCCTTCAGAGTTCCAGTGAAAGATGTCGTGGATCCTAGCAAGGTCAAGATTGCTGGCCCCGGACTGGGCTCCGGTGTCCGAGCTCGCATCTTGCAGTCTTTCACAGTGGACAGCAGCAAGGCCGGCCTGGCCCCACTGGAAGTGAGGGTCCTGGGCCCACGAGGTGAATATGCATCCTGCCCCCCTGCTGACATTCACCTGCCCCAGATGGGGGCAGCCGTGAGCCACAGCAGGCACTTTACTTTTGAGTTTGGTCATGAACTTAAAATTAAATTTCTTAAATTGTTTTATTGCTCCATACTCTAAACAGGAGAAGCTCCTGCTTAATAAGCAGGCAGACCTCTTCTTTCTCTAGTGGTCTTTCCCCTATTTAATAATATGGCTCTGAGTGTCTTTTTAAATTAAAAAAAAATTTTTTTTGATGCTTTTTATTTATTTTTTTTGAGAGAGAGAGAGAGACAGACCATGAGCCCCAGGGGAGGGGCAGAGAGAGGGAGACACAGAATCAGAAGCAGGCTCCAGGCTCTGAGCTGTCAGCACAGAGCCCAATGCGAGGCTCGAACCCACAAACCGTGAGATCATGACCTGAGCCAAAGTCGGACACTTAACTGACTGAGCCACCCGTGAGCCCCTCTAAATATCTTTTTAAATTTTTATTTTTCTTAAGTAGTGAGATGAAGCAAGTAGTCTTTGGGCTCTCCCATTTAATACTGTTAAAACTGCTTGGTTACACATTTCAGCATTTGTGAGGTGACTGGGGTTGGTCTAGAATTTGGGTGGGCAATGGGGTTGGAGGTGATAATTTTCTTCGAGGTGCCTTTGTGCCCATGTGGAACACACTCCAAATTTCTGGAAATGACAGCTACTCCTCCCATGTGACACATGGCTTTGTCATTGTCCCAACTTCCTGGAGGGAGAGGGTCTCTTGGGAAATGGCCTTTGTTGCCAGTTTGGCCTGCCCTGTTGGCAGCCTGGAACACTGGGGTTCAGTAAGGCTAGCAGGCCATTTTGGGACAAAGCCCTGAAGTGCATTGAAGTTTACCTTATTTGGTAGACGATCACATTTCCTCTTCTAGCATTTAAAGTGTGCCATTCTCTGCTTAATTTCTTAAATTATCTGGATTTTTCCCCAGTGATGTGTTCTTGGCTTCACAGAAATGGCAATTGGGGGCTTCCTTCTTTGAAGAGGAACTTTCTCCTTAATGGGGTTCAGCAGGAGGTTATGCCCTTTGAAGCTCAGGGCAGACGTGGTTTGAGGGAAATGAGGTCATGGGGCTGGAATCTGATTCTAATAGTTACTGAGCTTGTATGACCTGTGTGTGTGTGTGTGTGTGTGTGTGTGTGTGTGTGTGTG
>NC_064816.1:25038548-25074587 GCF_023721935.1 Panthera uncia
TGTGTGTGTGTGTGTGTGTGTGTGTGTGTGTGTGTGTGTGAGAGAGAGAGCGAGAGAGAGAGAGAGAGAGAGAGAGAGAGAGGGGAAGGGGGTGCTTTACTTAGATATCTACCTCTATTATATTATTATGGAGGACTCTGAAGTAACAGCCTTTTAATTTTAGTTGATGAGGTGGATTCCCAGTCATGGCGCAGCCCCTTGAAAGCCATTTCAGAGTTCTTTAAAGGTGACCCGAAGGGTGACTTTACGGAGACAGGTTTGCATTTTCCTATTGCCTGCTGCTCTAATTTATGTGACCTGAATGCCTCTTGCTGGCTTCATCCTTCACATTGCCTTGCTCCTGCCTCCTCTGCTTTGCTTACTGAGTAGACCATGCTTTGCTTAACCTACTCTGCCGTTAACCCATCCTTGATGCTCACGTTCAGAACTGGGATCTGGAATCTACCAACGCAATGCATGCCTTGATTATGTTTTAACATAGTCTCTAACCATCCCCTGTAGGCATCACTTTGAAGGTCCCCTCACCCCATGAGATTGACACCCTCACCTGTCCTGCACCTATGCCCATCCTGCCGGCGCCATACTGGTCTTTGATCAAAGGTGGCCATAAGTCTTGACTGGCCAGCCCATTGGTTAATTTTTCTGTTCAGAATTGTGGACTCTTTGGCCCTTCCTCAGCTATACAGTAAAATTGCCACATCCCAAGCATGCCTAACCAGCTTGAAAGGGTAGAGCATGTCTGCAACATGCATCTTTGCACAAGCACGGGCAGTCTCCTTAATTATACTCAAGGGCTGACTGAGTGTACTTTAGCCAACAGAAAGCTGAAGGTGTCTCTTGGGGTCATTTCTGCAACCATGAATTGGGGATCCTGTCTCCTGTGATTTCTCAGGCCTCTGATTATGGCCTGCCTGCCTTAATGTTACTCATCAGTGGAAACCAATGTGATTGGTTTGGGATGAATGTGATTCTGTTTCAAACTCAGCCCAGGGTGGAGTGAAGGAGAGTCCAAGCAGTTCCTCAGACTTATCATTTCTGTTCTCAGGCCTGGTGGAGCCGGTGAACATAGTGGACAATGGGGATGGCACACACACAGTGACCTACACCCCATCCCAGGAGGGGCCTTACATGGTCTCGGTTAAATACGCTGATGAAGAGATCCCTCGTAGGTAAGCTCCTGACACTTACAGAAGAGGGTCCAAACCAGCCTGAAGCCTACTCCTCTGCAGGATTGACCAGCACTGCCTTGGTGATCCACTCATCCATTCATTTATCCATCTGTCCATCCACCTATCCACCCACCCACTGGTCTATCTACCCATCTACCCATCCATCCACCCAACCATCCATCCATCCACTCAACCGTCCATCCATCTATCCATCCATCCATCCATCCATCCATCCATCCATCCATCCACACACCCACTCACCCACCCAGCCATCTATCCACCCATCCATCCACCCATCAGATCAGCAGGTATCACCGAGAACCTGCATGCTCTGCACAGGTATATCAATACACTAGCCTTGATATTTGTGTCTGCTCCTTTCTTAGCATCCTGTTTCCTCCTACTTTGTTCTTTTCAGCCATCTTTAATTTAAAGACAAGCTAAAATTAAGGAGTTGGGAATCTTTGAAGAAACAAGGAATGCATTAATTCATCAAAGTCTTCTTTCTGGTGGCCTTGCAAGTAGTTTTCTGATTAGGACAAAGATTTTTACTTTTTGACTTCTTTACTTTTTTTTTACTTTTTTACTTCTTTTGAGGATTTGGTTGGCAATAGCATTCCCAGAGGGTGTTGGATAGAAACCTATTCCTCAGTCATATTAATATGAAATGTTTCCTACATTCTTCCACTCTCCAAACAGCCTCTGAAGGTTTCTTTTTCTACTCCTTAAGATGAAAAAATTTTGCCCATACCCCTAATATACATATAGCTCTAGGTATATAGAAATACATAATTTATATATTATATTTATGTATTACTTTGTTAATAGGTAATTCACCATCTAAAGCATTCTAAAAATAGAAAAGAAGATAGAATATTAATTTTATTATTCTAATTATTTGTTCCAGTATTGTCTCTTAATTCCAATATTCCCTTCCCATTTTGGTAACCATTTTCTTAGCATAACAACAGTGAGTTAACCTTGTCTCCCAAATCAACTTGGGGATTAGTGTGTATCGCATGGAATGCACTCAGGGAAAGCCAGTCTGTCATATGATGGTTACATGGTTTTAAATTTCTGCTGGGTCTAAGGTACTTAAGGCACCCACTATCTTATCTGCTATAGAAATCCCTCATTTCAAGCCCAGTCTCTGTGTAAGGGAGATAAAGATGTAGCAGGGGTTGATGGTTGATGGTATCCACACTGACTGGGGATGTGTGTGTGTGTCTTTCAAGTCCCTTTAAGGTCAAGGTCCTTCCCACATATGATGCCAGCAAAGTGACTGCCAGTGGCCCTGGCCTCAGCTCCTATGGTGTGCCTGCCAGTCTGCCTGTGGAGTTTGCAATCGATGCCAGAGATGCCGGGGAAGGCCTGCTTGCTGTTCAGATAACGGTAACTTTGAGTTCTCTTCTAGGGTCCAACTTTATTAATAAAGACCTGATTTCCTGGCCAGGGATAAGAATAAGGTTTTAACAACCAATTTCTGGCCTGATGCAAGTGTTTGACAGTTTTTTGTTTTTTTTTTCCGACCAGAGAGTCAGTAATTGTGCCAGAGAACAAACATGCTTGCCTGAGAGGTCTGAAGGGGTAGCTCCAAATACCACGTGTGGATGAATCTCATGTAGTTTGATCTCTATTATATCTGTTCCTCTGTTTTTCTTTTAAAATGTTTTCAATTACTCATCGGATTAGTTAGGACTAAGCTTTGCTGCGTATCACAATATACCCGGCAAACAAGAGTGGCTTAAACATGGGATTATTCCCTCTGTTTAAACAAGCCGGGAGGCAAGCCACCTGGGTGCTATATGGCTCCGCAGAGAAACAGGCTCCATCTCTCTGCTCCTGTGTCCTGACTGTGGCTTCTTCTGGAGGCCTCCTCGTGGACCACGGGCCCTCTGATGCACATGGCAAGCTGGAAGGAGGAAGAGGAGCAGCAGGGGAAAAGGGGACTTTCGAGTCAATGAGCCACTTCAAGCAGCTCTGTGTACTTCCACTTCTCTCGCATTTATTGGAACTTTGTCACAAGTCACATGGCCATACCTGGTAGCAGAGGATGCTAGGAGGTGGGAACAGTCTACCCAGCCAAGAATTGGGTACCTTTTACTAAAGAGAAAAGGGAGAGAGTGGATGTGGTGGTGCAAGTGCAGGAGCCCTCTTGTCTCCCTGTATTTTAGTGGATCCGGAGCTCAATCACTACATGTTCACTTGACCGAAAAATTCCTAAACATTGACCATGTCCATATGGTGTTAAAGAGATCTGTGACTCTTTCTTCTCCCTAGCCCCACCCCCCCAAAAAGATTGTATTAAGCCAGTAATTCTGTCTCTTCCTGAAGAGGAATGCTCACATTCAATGAGCAGAATGTGTTTCGGTTTCCCATGAATGGTTTCTACATCTTGATGACAGCATCTTAAATAGCATTTCTCTGTGATTCCCAGGACCAAGAGGGAAAGCCCAAAAGAGCCACTGTCCACGACAATAAAGATGGCACGTATGCTGTCACCTACATCCCTGACAAGACCGGACGCTATATGATTGGGGTCACCTATGGGGGGGATGACATCCCATTGTCTCCCTACCGCATCCGGGCCACACAGACAGGAGATGCCAGCAAGTGTCTGGCCACAGGTGAGTGCAGGTCAAGGTCAGGAGTGTGGGCTTTGGAATCAGAAAGCCAAGGGCTAGCCTGTCTCTACCACTTAATAGCTACGTGATTAGGGCAGGTTGCTCAACCACCCTGAGCTTCAGTCAGACTCAGATAGAAGATCTTGCTGAGAACATTTGAATTCAAGAAACTCTTCTCAGGATCAGAGATCGTTTTGCCAGGGTTATTGCAAAGGTCAGATGAGGTCAGGCACGAACAATGCTTAGCACGGTGCCAGGCGCATGGAAGCTATTATTATGTTACTTTTGAAGTGGGCGCTTTGGTTGAGAGATAGTGGCTCCCATGAAAAGCTGCACATGTGTGCCTCCCTTTCATGAGTCGATGGTTTAATTATTCAAGATTTATTCAAGAGCATTTTGGGTCAGCGTTAGAGAAACGCGTTCAAGGATCTAGGTTTTTTCCTTAGCACTGGAGACTGTGCCTGTATCTCAGAATGTCTCCAGGAATACATTTGAGCATCATACTTCCTTCAGTTTCTAAGACATGAAGACCGTCATGGGCCCTTCCGTTTCTAAGAACAGCTCTTGCTACTCTGATGCTACTGCACCAGATTCCTCAACATGAATCCCCATCTCTGAGATGAAACAGATTTGCTTCTCTTTACATCACACATAGGTCCACCATGGATGTGTTCTATTTCTCTCCTATCTTCTCTTGTTCTGAATGGGGAAAAACTTTTGGCTTTTAGAGCAAGTTGTAAACTCCTCAACTTGGCAATTTTGGGCTCAAAAATTGAGAAATTTTGAAACACTGGCCAGTCCAATTTGCCACCTCTTAGGTCTGTGCTGTGCCAGGTACGACTAGATTGCCTTTGCTAACCTGTGGGAGTGATGATACTGGGTGTGGACTTACTCCCTGCTTTCCAGGCCCTATTCCCTCCTTTGCTGGGGCGGAATCCTGAGCAGAATATTCTCAGCCTGGGGGCTCTCGGAGGCCACAGTTCTCTGTCATTCAAGGCCTTCCACAAACTGGCCCCAGGCTTCCTTCTACTACTCACTGTCTGAGCAACGTGTTCTTAGCATTCCCTGTTGCTTCTACACACTTGGAGGGTTTTTTAAATTGTTTTGCCAGTGTGCTTTTAGCTCACTTTTCTACACTTCCTGATATGTGGATCCTGTATGAAGGGGTGCCACAAGTCAGACAGATAGAGACTAGTCATGGTTTGGGGACAGAGGTTCTATGTCTCCCCTAGCCAAGAGTACCTGTCCTTCAGAATTCAGCCATTCCCCTTATCTCAAAAAGCCCTTTGTCAATGTGGCAACCCTGGGATATACATTCTTAGGACTTTATTTATAGAGATGTACTACAGGACTCCTCTCTGAAAAACAATTGATAATTTTTTCTGTACTTAGCTCCTCCTCCACGTTTCCACAATACATTGAGCTGTCATTCCTGGTGCCTGGCCTACATCTGCCTGCCTGTTAGGTTAGGTTAGGAACATCTCGAGAGCAGGAACCCTGTTTGGATCACTTTGGTGTGTACCTTGCCCTTAAGAAAATGCCCAGTATATATTTGTTTAGGGAAGTTGACTGTCATCCCCATACCCTTGAATGCTTGAACCTTGAATCACCACATGAATATGAGATTTGTTCTCAGGCCTCCAGGGCCCTTGTCTACAGCTAGAGCTTCCATTTTCTTCCCCTGAACTTTTCTACAGGTCCTGGAATCGCCTCCACTGTGAAAACCGGCGAGGAAGTGGGCTTTGTGGTTGATGCCAAGACTGCTGGGAAGGGGAAAGTGACCTGCACGGTTCTGACCCCAGACGGCACCGAGGCTGAGGCTGATGTCATCGAGAACGAGGATGGCACCTACGACATCTTCTACACGGCCGCCAAGCCAGGCACCTATGTGATCTATGTGCGCTTTGGCGGCGTTGATATTCCCAACAGCCCCTTCACTGTCATGGTAAGGAAAATTCCTTCCCTAGAGCACTCTGCTAGGATAGAAATAGTAACAGCTGCCATTCGTTAAATCCTGGCTAGAACATCCCCTTCCCCTTTTTTTCTTCAAAAAATTTTTCTTAAGCAGTCATGACCTTATAGAGTCCTAGAATAATCTCTAGAAATCCAGAGACCCTTGGCTCTAAGAGTTTTTAAGAAACCTTATTGGCCACCAAAGTATCTGTCATACTAAGGGTCTTAAGCAATATCCTGGCCTAAGCCCAGCTCAGAAAGATACACTTTGACAAAAAATGTTTGTAAGTAAAACATCACATTTTTTATTCTGCTTATTCTTCCTCCTTCCTCCTCCCTCATCTCCATGGCCTTGAGGAGAGAGGTTCCTGATGCCGTTATGTCTGCAGACTTGACTTGTATCCCAGGACACAAAGTACCTCCAGTTTTGTTTTGGAAAGATTCAGATTTTGCATAGGTGCGGGAAATAGCATGTCTTTTGAATAGTAACACCTGGTGCAAAGGGAAACCATTATGTGGGCCTCTGGGCCAGAGAATGGTGAGGTTCTTTAATTTTCAGCGAGTGACTTTTGGACCTTCCTCTGATTATGAAGGTTCTTCAGCCAAGAAAATATTAGAAATCTCATTTGACCTTCAGAAAACCAAGCATTGTTGGCCCTTTTGCAGGTGAGGTATAGGAACAAGGCTCAGGCTCAAGTTCACTGAGCCCAGAGTGCCTGCTGTGGACAGCCATCAGGTGCTGTGGGTCTCCCCTTACACAGTGTCCTTTGATGCCACGGGCAACAGCGGTGCTCAACCACAAAGTTCTTATAAGGCCTCTGTGACTTGGCCCCACACAGCCTGCGAAGCCCCTTCTCACGATTTCACTTTATGTAGTGATAGAGAAGAGACTACATTCCAAAGAGAAGGCCACGCCTCCCATCCAAACAGTCTGTAATCTATTGTAGCCCTTCTTCCCCCTTTCCATAGATATTTGTTTATCTGTAAACATTCTGCCAAGAATCTGGAGGCTCCTTTTTGTCTCAAGGATGTAAGCCCTTGTCAACTTTGAGCCTGTTCATTTGGGAGTGTTTTTCTCCTTCAATAGAAAAGGCTGAAAAGAAATGCAGCTAGAGAGTTTATATCCTTATTTCCAGAGAAGGGCCCCAGTTACAGTTTTAAGAATCCGTTTTAGTCTGTAGCGGGTTTTATCTGGTGAGTTAGAATATATAGGCATCATGGAAGAGTGGTCCCCGGGCCTTGCTGGTGCAATGAGCTAGGCAGAAAAGGGCAGTCACCCACAGTACCTGGTTTGGGTCTTTATTCTCCTGTTCCAAGCTTTTTCCAGCCTTACCTAGATAGACTTTCTTTGTATGTGGATTCCCTGCCTCTCTCTACAGACTTGTGGCCAAAAGGACATGAACACACAGTACTGCCTTCACAGCTCATGTATCAGGGAGGCCCAGCAGGCTGGTTCAGTTAAATACATCATGAAGCCAGCTTATCTGCTCATCACTGTTGAGAATGGATTGAAGGCCATAGCGTGGCCATTGAAAGATTGTTCTCCTGGCCAATTTGCCCCTGCATGGCCCCAAGCTACAAGAGAGCCCTAGAAGATGGGGAGAGGGCTGTTTCAAAAATTGAAGTCTTTCTAAATGAAGTCCCCTTTCCACAGATGCCAAAATACAAAGGAGTAAATGCAGGCGTGTAGGCCTTCCTCCAGGGGGTGGCCTTCCAGTTCAGTGTTGACTGTCGTAGAAGACGATCCCTCCTTTATCAGGTCAATTGGAACATGAAGTCTGTGGTTTGAAGCAAAAATGAGCTTATAAAGACTTTTAACACATTAAGACCATGGACCCTTACCAAATAACAGAAGACCACTTTTCCAGTTTCATGCCACGAAAGTGACTAGTGTTCATTTTTCCCATTTGCACAACACACACATCAACTTCATGCGTGGGGTCACATCATACACATTGCTTTGCAACTTGCTTCCATCCCTCAGGGTGTCATACGTACCCTTCCACATTAATTCATCAGACTTGGTAGCTTCTTCAGGTGTACAGGTTTACATAATTTACTTACCTGACTCCCTGCCAGTTGGACGTTTTAGGTTAGGTCATGTTCTCATGACCATCAACAGCTGTGGTAAAACGCCTTGCATACATCATTTACCTGTGGACTTGCCTGCTAACATGTCGATAGGCCTGCTTCATAGAGGTGGGATCGTGGGTTCAAAGGGCATGTGGATTTGACCTTTGAAGAAAGGATCCCACTCGCTCTCCACAAGGGGAGAAAGAATGTAGGCTCCTGCTGGAGGGAGTGGCTCCCTGCTGTGCAAGACGGAGCAGATGGGGAGGAAGCCAGCCTCAGGTTGTAGCATCTAAGTAGCAATGTCCCTTCAATGTGATTCCCAACTAATCTCCATTTGCCACTGACCAGGCCACAGATGGGGAAGTCGAGGCCGTGGAGGAGGCACCGGTAAATGCATGTTCCCCCGGATTCAGGCCCTGGGTACACTTTTTTTTTTTTCTCCTTTTTGCGTTTCTGTGTTTACTCAGCCTTCATTTCAGAAAAGCTGCAGCCTGCTTCTGGGGATTGCTTCAGCCCTCTGGGTGTCCTGGTCATTGGTTTGTCCCCCACTGATCAGTCCGTCACAATGATCCCCGCTTCCTCTGTAATGAGACCCACCCGTGTCATCGTATGCGCTCCACGAATCTCCAGCCGTCATGTCTGTGATCACGCTCGGTGTAGCCTGTCTCCGCGGTTCAGAGAAAGACGGGCCATCCTCAAGCCCTCCTGCTGACTCTCAGCCGCCACTAGCACATTTGGTTTCTGTTCAGGGGGAAAGCCACCCGCTGCTACTTTCTGCCACTTAAAACGCACCTTCTTTTCCAGGCCACAAGCAACTAAACCTTTCCAGGTGGAGCCTCTTGGGACTCACAGACATTGCTGTCTCTTACTTTTCCACTGTCCCGTGAGCACTGCTGGGAATTTTACAAGCAAACTGCCTAGTGATTTTTAGCAATTGGTCAGCATGACTTCTCCAGTCCTTCAGGTCCTGCTCTGGCCCTGGGGGCAGCTAGACTAAGCCCGTCCTGTACGGGCAGCCACGTCCCCACACCCCGGCTGCACTAGCTTGCAAAATTCCCAGTTGCTCTCTGCCCTCTGCTGTTTCATTGGCCCACACGGTTGTCCACTTTACCCAGTGACCACTGCTTCCTGTTTTTAGGTAACCGAGGAGGCCTATGTCCCAGTGAGTGACATGAACGGCCTGGGCTTTAAGCCTTTCGACTTGGTCATTCCATTTGCCGTCAGAAAAGGAGAAATCACCGGTAAGCACTGTCATGGAAGCCGCTTTGTTCTCACTGGCTTGCACTAGCTTTCCAGAAGGGTGCCTGGGAGGTGGTTCCACCTGTCCCCGACACCTGGGGTCCTGAACCTAGCACCCCTGTTTCTTGCTGTGGGGGGATCAGTCCATGAGCCCCTGAGATTACAACTGTCGGGTTCCTGTCCCTCCTTTTTTCCTGCCTTCTCTTATTCTTGCACCTTTCCAGATATGACATTGACACTGAAGCCTATTGTACAAGAGTTTCTTTCTCTTCTAGCCTCCTTTTAATGCCTCGTTCTCTTTGAGTTGATACTCTGCTAATTCTCCTGGCCTTGTGGTCTTCTCTAGTCTTGTGTGAGCTTCTCATTTGTCAGAACAAAAGTAAAAAACTCTTTACTTGAGTTGCCTGCTGCATTTGTAGAAGAAAAAGGGAACAAAATAAAGGCAAACGTGTCTCTGTTTTCCCATTGTGGATCTTGGATGCTTCAGGCAGCAGTGAGTGCTCTTGCCTCTGAAGGCCACCTGGGCCTTTGTGCTCAGCCTCTCTGGGGGAAGCCGCTGGTGGGCTCATGGCTCTCTCTTCCTGTGCTCTAACAGGAGAGGTCCACATGCCTTCTGGGAAGACGGCCACGCCTGAGATTGTGGACAACAAGGACGGCACAGTCACCGTCAGATACGCCCCCACTGAAGTCGGGCTGCATGAGATGCACATCAAATACATGGGCAGCCACATCCCTGGTGAGTCAGGCTCGGCACCTTGGCCAGCACTCCCCGCAGGACAACAAGACTTGGGCCTGAATGTCTGGGAGGTTTGCAGAGACGTTCAGTTGGCTGCTGTGTGGGAAACAGTTCTCAGTGGCAGGATCGGGAAGGCAGTGTCAGTGTCCCTGTGAAACCAAACAGCCCGTGTCCCCAGCAGATCTAGCCACTCTCCAGAAGGGACAATGCAGCTAAGCATCCTGGGTCACAGTTCAGGCCCTTAGCTTCATGATTGTCTTTGTCACTATGCCGAGTGTGGCCACAGGGTGAGCTGGGAGAAAAATGTGAGGCGCACGAAGGGACTTTCCAGCCTGGCCTACAGAGCCCTATGGAGTGTGGGGTTTGGGGGCAGAAGAGAGAACAAGATGCTTTATGTTCACAGTGCCCTTGACAAGGAAATTCAGCTCAGATTTTGTGTCCATCAACCAGCACAGTGTTATTCTTGTTTTTTTTTTAATTGTTCAAATGGTTCTCTATTTTTAAATGTAATATTTTGAGTAGGCAACATCTCCACATGGTTTAAAAAATGATGTGGGGAAAAGTTTCCTTCCCACCCATATCGCCACCTGACCTCTCCTTGAACCTGACTACTGTTAATTTTTTATGTTGGATATCAGAACATTTTTAAGACTCTATAAACAAATGGGAAATACAGATTCTTTTCAAAAAAATTTTTTTTAACATCTATTTATTTTTGAGAGACAGAGAGTGTAAGTGGGGGAGGGGCAGAGAGAGAAGGAGACACAGAATCCAAAGCAGGCTCCAAGCTCTGAGCAAGCTGTCAGCACAGAGCCCGACACGGGGCTCAAACCCCCGAACCATGAAATCATGACAGCTAAAGTCGGATGCTCAACCAACTAAGCCACCCAGGTGCCCCTAAATTTTTTTTAGTGTTATTTATTTATCTTGAGAGAGAGAGAGAGCACAAGTGGGGGAGGGAAAGAGAGATTGAATCCCTAGCAGGCTCTGCACAGTCAGCACAGAGCCTGGTGCAGG
Source organism: Panthera uncia (assembly GCF_023721935.1). Classification (NCBI taxonomy): domain Eukaryota; kingdom Metazoa; phylum Chordata; class Mammalia; order Carnivora; family Felidae; genus Panthera; species Panthera uncia. Next base: position 25,049,360 of record NC_064816.1, read on the forward strand.
GCCTGAACTCAGGACCCATGAGATCATGACCTGAGCCGAAATCAAGAGTTGGACGTTTAACTGACTGAGCCACCCAGATGCCCCAGGAAATATAGATTCTTAAGCCCTTTCCCACTTATGCATAAATAGTAGCATACACTACACATGGCTCTGACCTTGCCCTTTCCAGTCTAACTGTATATCCAGGAGAGTTTTTCATGTCCTAATGATAGAGCATGTCGCACCGTTTGGATAAACCGTGATAGATTTCACCTTTCCCCCCGTTGGAGAACATTCAGGTTCTTCTCTCCCTTTTGCTGTCGCTAGTCAGGCTGCAATGAATGGCCTTTATTCCATCATTTCACTCTCATGAAGGTATATCTGTGAGATTTAGTTCCCAGGGTAGGAATTGCTGGACACAGGTATAGACATCTATCATTTTGATCGATCTTGCCAAATTGCCCTTCAGTGGGGCTCCCCCAATTCAGACACCCACCAGCAATGTAGACCAGCACCTGCTTTTCCACCAGTTTGCCAATGGAATAATAGGCTGTCAGATTTTTGGATCTTGGCCACACTGACAGTTCAAAAACCAGTATTTTGGTGTTGCTTTATTTGTATTTCCCTTGTGAATGAGAGTGAGCAACTTTCTGTATGTTTAAGGACTATTTGTATTTTTCTGTGAACTGAGCACTTATTTCCTTGGCCAGGTTTTTCCATTTGGCCATTGGCCAATATTCTGTATTGGCTTTGTCATAACAGTTTCTGAGAGCAAATTAAATATTGGAGAGATTAGCCCTTTGTGATAGAAGTTAACAAATATTTTTCCTAGCTTGATATGTTTGTTGTGGTTCATGCATACATGTGTGCATAATGTTTGTTTAAAGTGAAAACATATTATCTACTTTTATCTAAATATTCTAAAGATGCAGATGTAGAGAAAGTAAAAAATGTCTTCTCCCATTCCCTTCTACTTCCACTGCTGGGGTGTGTATCTTTCCAGATGTTTCTCTCTGTGCCTACCTACATGCATACATAAATTTGTTCTTCCAAGGAAATGAGATAATGGCATTAATATTATATAGCAACTTGCCTTTTTCTCTTTTTTATTTTTATTTTTAGAGAGTATGAGAGAGCATGACCAGGGGATAGAGGCAGAGGCAGAGGGGGAGAGAGAGAGAGAGAGAGAAAGAGAGAGAGAGAATCTGAAGCAGGAACTCAGCACAAGCCCTACACAAGATTTGATCCCATGATCCTGGGTTCATGACCTAAGCTGAAATCAAGAGTCGGATACTTAACCAACTGAACCACCCAGGCGCCCTTCCTTTTCCTCTTTATAATGAGACACATTATAATCTCTCAAGTATAATATACACAGATCTCCCTCATTGTTTGTTTTTTTTTAATGTTTATTTTTGTGAGAGAGAAAGAGCCCGCTCATGCACACACATCCATGGGGGAGGGGCAGAGAGAAGGAGAGAGGGAATCCTAAGCAGGCTCTGTGTTGTCAGCACAGAGCCCAACATGGGACTCAATCCCATGACCCTGGGATCATGACCTGATCTGAAATCAAGAGTTGGACACTTAACTGACTAAGCCACCCAGGCGCCCCATTCCTCATTGTTTTTAATGAACTGCACAAGTAGACCAATGTTTATTTAACTGACCCCCTATTGTTGGACACTGCAGCCTTTTCCTAATTTGGATCTGGGCACTGTGGAAATGAAGTCCTTGTACAGAACTGGGAGCAGGGTGGGGAGAAAGATTTCTAGGGATACATTCCTAGGGGCCTCATGGGGCCTTATATTTTGAAAGCATGGTAAATGGCCTTCCCAAAAGACCTTTCCAGTTGTGTTCCCTCCAGTAGTGGGTCATTTTTCCACATGGCCAGATGTTTCCTCCTTATTGGTTAAGTTGAGCTGCACTGCCCTGCTTGGGCCCCCCTCTAGACTGGAGCAACCTTGGGATTGTTTTTCTTGTGCAGTGATTGAAAAAAAGGCAGCGAGTAGACCTGTTGGGTGTCCCAGCATGGTGAAATCTACTGGAGTCTCCTTTTTTTTTTTTTTTTTTAAATTTTTTTTAATGTTTATTTATCTTTGAGAGACAGAGTGAGAGTGAGGGAGGGGCAGAGAGAGAGAGGGAGACAGAATTTGAAGCAGGCTCCAGGCTCTGAGCTGTCAGCACAGAGCACGACACGGGACTCAAACTCACGAACTATGAGATCATGACCTGAGCCAAAGTCAGATGCTTAACCAACTGAGCCACCCAGGTGCCCCTGGAGTTTCCTTTCAATTTCTACCTCTGTGTAGGAAATACCAGCCTTGCTTGCTATTAGGTGAATGTTAAGACACTGGTTGTCCAAGCTATGCATTTGTCCCTCCATGAGTCCCCCTCAATTTTGTGTTCTTTGCAAACCCAGAGAGCCCGCTCCAGTTCTACGTGAACTACCCGAACAGTGGGAGTGTTTCTGCATACGGTCCAGGCCTGGTGTATGGAGTGGCCAACAAAACTGCCACCTTCACCATCGTCACCGAGGATGCAGGAGAAGGTACCGTGTGGTTATGTGGTTTTATGCTTCTGGCCATCCATTTGGAGAGTTAGGTGGACACATTTCCAGGGTAGCTTTTGTTTGTTTGTTTCTTTGTTTGTTTGTTTGTTTTTGGGAGGAGAGAGAGAGAGCATTAAGGAGCAGGGGAGGGGCAGAGAGGAGGTGGAGAGAGAGAGAATCCCAAGCAGGCTCCTTGCTGTTAGTGTGGAGCCCACCATGGGGCTCAACCTCACGAACTGTGAAATCATGACCTGAGCCAAAATCAAGACTCGGACGCTTAACCAACTGAGCCACCCAGGTGCCCCGTTTTTCATAAATGTCTTATGCACAGCTGCTCTGTCTTACCCAAAACAGAACTTCTGAAGTCCTCTGTGTTCTGATCGAAATCATATTGATTATATGAAATGTGTTATGTGACTTGCCTGAAATTGAAGCATGTTTTGGGAAAATGATGGTTTTGCATTTGTTCTATCTTGCACATGTACAAATATCAAGCGGACTGACTACATGTGTTACCGCCCATTCCAGATAAAGCTCTATGCCTATGACCATTGTCATCGTGGAGACTTCTAAATTTGTGATTCTTTTTTTTTTTTTTTTGTTAAGATTTTATATTTAAGTAATCTCAACACCTGATGCAGGGCTCAAACTCAACACCCCTTAGATCAAGAGTCACATGCTGCACCGACTGAGCCAGCCAGGCGCCCACCCAGGGATTTTCAGGATGGCATCCAGTGCCCAACCAACAGGGCTGTGTGTGTGTGACTCTCCCATACGCATGATTGGTGTGTAGGATGCTATTCCTTTCACATCCCAAGTATCCTTAAGAATAGAGAGAACTTCGGGGTCATTTGTAGTGAAGAAATCAGATGGTGGAGTGTCTTTCCAGTGGACAATTTTACCACGTGAACTGCTTTGTTCTGACGTGCCCCTGGCCTCTGGCTCCTGTGGCGTGTGTCAGTCTGTTGTTCCTCACATGGGGACTGCCCTGGATGAGGTATGATCCCTGTTGAAACAAGGAATCTTTGTCTCCCTAAAGGTTCTCCTTCCTTCCTCCCATCCACAGGGGGCCTAGACTTGGCTATCGAGGGACCTTCAAAGGCCGAAATCAGCTGCATTGACAACAAAGATGGGACATGCACAGTGACCTACCTGCCCACCCTGCCAGGTGACTATAGCATCCTGGTCAAGTACAATGACAAGCACATCCCTGGCAGCCCCTTCACGGCCAAGATCACAGGTAAGGTCACCTGGCTTGCCGGGGGGCTTCCTGGAGGTATGGGGAAGTACAGCTGCCCTAACAGCCTCTCTCCCCATCAGACCAGCAACAGGAGGCTAGGCCTCTACATGGAGGTTTCACACAGACTCCTTAGGGAGGAATTGGGGTGTAAAGTCACTGTTGGGTTGGCCTAATTCCTCCCTTACCCGGTAATCCAAGGAAAACCAAGCAGTGCCATTCGGAGGGCACTTTTTTTGTGCCAGTCTGACTGCAGCCTGCAAAATAGCAGGCCCTCAGATAGAGGCATTCAGATACCTATTACATGGCTACATGGACCCAAAGATGCCCTTCAGCATCACTACTAGATAGATTCTCTCTCCATTTTACAGATGGAAAAACTGACGCTTGGAGAGACAGTGGCTTAGCCAAATTCGGACATGGGTATTCTGGGATTCAGATACACATTATCTGATTCAAAGTCCACACTCCTAATGTCTGTTGTGCTGGCTGTGTTCATATCACACTATCAGTGGGTTAAAAAGGAGATATGAGGGGGCATCTGGGTGGCTCAGTCAGTTAAGCTTCCGACTTCGGCTCAGGTCATGATCTCACGGTTTGTGGGTTCGAGCCCTGCGTTGGGCTCTGGGCTGACAGCTCAGAGCCTGGAGCCTGCTTCAGATTCTGTGTCTCCCTCTCTCTCTGCCCTTCCCCTGCTCTCTCTCTCTCTCTGTCTCTCTCTCAAAAATAAATATAACAAACATTAAAAAAATATTTTAAAAAACATTTAAAAAGGAGATAGGAAAAATGAGGTTCCTATCCCTAAGGATATCCCTAAGTTGTTTAGACCTATTAAGCAGTCAGCAGTATTGTGTAGAAGATGATGAGTGCTCACCTGAGGAATGCCCAAGACAATGGCAGACAGGTGACAGGTGCCTCCCACTGGCAAAGACTCCTTTAAAAAGTGGTCTGAGAAGACTCAAATTTCCAGTGCCTGCCAGTTCCCTTTAACCAGACATAATTAGCAATCATTCATTGTTGGTTAGGTCTGCTTATTGTTCAAGACAGGTATTTTCAATTAACTTTGGGTAATTAATTCTCACCTGATCATCTGTAAATGGCATGTGGAATGAGGGCTCCAGAGAGCTGGGGTGACCCACATGTAACAAGAGCCGCATTTGGGGGGGGCTGTTTCCCAGATGACAGCAGACGGTGCTCTCAGGTAAAGCTGGGCTCTGCTGCTGACTTCCTGCTTGACATCAGCGAGACCGACCTCAGCACCCTGACGGCCAGCATTAAGGCCCCATCTGGCCGTGACGAGCCCTGTCTCCTGAAGAGGCTGCCCAACAACCACATCGGTGAGCCCAGGCCACCTTCCTGGCTGGAGCTGGGTGGGAGATGGGCATTGCCCCAGTCCGGTCCTGGGCAATTGGTAGCACATTAGAGTATGAGGTGATAAACCTTCTGGGTCACACGTGATAACAGTCTGAGTGAGATTCTGCATGGCGATGTTGACCACGCTCTTGGATGCTGGCGAGTCAGGAGGGAAGTCCTGCTTCCCTTCTTGTGAGTGTGTCTCCCTCCCCCCTCCTCTCCTTCATCCTGTTCTCCCACCTTACAAACCCGAAGCTTTGCTCTGGTACAGGCATCTCCTTCATCCCCCGGGAGGTGGGTGAACACCTGGTCAGCATCAAGAAGAACGGCAGCCACGTGGCCAACAGCCCTGTGTCCATCATGGTGGTCCAGTCTGAGATCGGTGACGCACGCAGAGCCAAAGTCTATGGCCGTGGCCTGTCAGAGGGCCGGACTTTTGAAATGTCTGAATTCATCGTGGACACAAGGGATGCGGGTATGTGGGGATGCTCCCAGGAAAAGGCCCAGAGCTCACGGGAATGATCTTTTTGCTTCTTTTTGTTTTTCCATCCTACCATCTTCCTTTTCTTTCTTAGCATCTCTCTAACTGTATGTAGGTCCTTATATGTGCGTTATCATTTAAGTCCCATGAGCCTCAGTGAAGTGGGAATTATATGCGTTTTCTAGATGAAGAAACAGGCTTCTAAGAGTTAACAGCCCATCTGCTTCTGGCATTTGAATCCAGAGTCAAAACAGTTCCCAGATCTCTGTCATTATGTGTACTCCCGCCATTCTCTGCAGCTTTTCCAGGGTCTCCTCGACTCAGCCCAAGCAAAGGAGGTTGGTCCAGCTTGCCAAGATTGTGTCAGCTGAGGGATGCTTTCATGGAAATATGGAATCTCTTCCTGTACCCTCTTTAAAATGGCTTGAATTTGGTTGGCCCTCTCCAAACTATGCCACATGACAGTATCTTCATTTTCTGCCTTCTTGAGTGATGGTCACATTGGTGACTTCTAGACAAAGTCACAGTCCCACGGGAGAGGGCTAGAGACTTTCTGGTCCTGGTGAGTTGATGCTCCTTGTTGATTCTTCAGGTTGTTAAACCTTCAGATCTGCTGTCTTAATGGTTCCCTGGCTGGACATCTGAGGCACCTTGGGAGCAGTTTAAAAATTCAAATTGTCAGGCCTACAGCCGGTGATTAATACATGCCGTTCTTGGAGGCGTGTGGCCAGAGTGGCTTTCCCAGTGGCTTCTGTGGGACAGGTGCTCTGTGGGATATTAATAGATACCCTTGAGAGGCTGCAGGTGGCTGAGCCAGTTGAGCGTCAGACGCTTAGTTTCAGCTCAGGTCATGATCCCAGGGTCATGGGCTCGAGCCCCCATGTCAGGCTCTGAACATGGAGCCTGTTTAAGTTCTCTCTCGCTCTCTTGCTTCCTCTCTCCTCACTACCCACCCCTCTCCCTTGCTTGCTCACTCTCTGTCTCTAAAAAAAATTAAAAAATTAAATGGATATCATTGAGAAAAGAGTTCTATGGTCAAAGCCATGCTCAGCAGGGTTTTTCACTACAGGATTTCTCAGAGCTTTTAACCTGCTCCTCTGTCTGGGGCTGCCTACATTACTGTCTTTCTGACATCTGGAAATAGCGGTTTGCATTTCCAGAGCCTGATGTCCTTGCTGCATGCATGGAGCTCCCCCACCCCCAGTGAGTTGCAGTCCCATCAGCTCTGGGTCACGGTGTTGCAGGTTATGGTGGTATATCCTTGGCTGTGGAAGGCCCCAGCAAAGTGGACATCCAGACAGAGGACCTGGAAGATGGCACCTGCAAGGTCTCCTACTTCCCCACTGTGCCTGGGGTTTACATCGTCTCCACCAAGTTTGCTGATGAGCACGTGCCTGGTGAGTCTGGTCCCCTCTGCCCTCCCTGTCCAACACCTAGGTTTTCTGTAAATGCTGTGCCTCAGCCTATCTGGGCTGCTCACAAGGGTCTTCTTGGTTCTTGCAGGGAGCCCGTTTACCGTGAAGATCAGCGGAGAGGGAAGAGTCAAGGAGAGCATCACCCGTACCAGTCGGGCCCCGTCTGTCGCCACTGTCGGAAGCATCTGTGACCTGAACCTGAAAATCCCAGGTGAGTATGAGTTGTTTAGGGGTCAGGGCGGTGGGCGCCACTAGAAACCACATCCGGGTGTGGCCTAGAACATACTAAATCCTCTATGGGTGACTGCTTTTAAGTAAGTAAGTATTGTATTTATTTATATTTTTAATACTGTTTTCACAGAGCCCCACCTGAGAAAAAAAAATCTGCTTACCTGCCACCTTTTTGTTCTTCTGAATGAAAATAGCTTTACTGTGTCACATGGGGGGGGGGAGATAAATAAGCTTTTAGATTTGAATTTAATCTCTGTCGAATAGAGTCAGGTCAGTGAGAGAACTGACCCTGCTGATGCCAATATTTGGAAGTATTTCAAAAGTGTCAGCCTTATGGCATCCTCCCAAAGTTAGTTCTTCCCTTCCATCCCTAAAATGAGAGTGGAGACTGGGTGGGTGGGCCACATTCAGCCCTTTGGCCGTGAACTGTGTAAACGGACACTTCAGTCTGTCTGAATGTAGCCTGGGGTTCCTTCTATAGAGAGACGTCACTGTGAGTGCAGATTCTGAGGGTCCTCTGCCCAGAGGCTGGCACACACTATATTGTTGGACAGATCCTGTGGCACGGAATATCTATAGAGTCTTCAGATGAAGCTCATGGTGTGATCTGGAGAGGGGGCCGTTTCTCCCACGCTGCATTTCCCCTCTTTCCGAACTTGTCCCATGTCTACTTACCTTGGCTTCTGAGCCAGTCATTGGCGGGTGGCGGGTTCTTCCTGGGCAGAGGCACAGTCGTCACATGAGAATGTGGGGAAAGCCTCATTGCTGCAGTGTCCACACAGAATCACTTATTAGAAAGAGCTAATGCCTTGTGATCGCGGAAAGTTCACGTGTTCAAAAACGAGGAAAGTTAAGTGTCACCTCATCCCCCAACAACTGGGGGGATGGGGAGGTTGAGGTTCACATCTGAGGCCCAGAGCTGAACCCTGATTGCCTCCAGCCTCATGAACACGTGGGGTCAGTTTCAGATCACACTTGTGTCCTTGTTACACACCATAGTCCACGTCAAAAAAGATACTTCCAATTTTTAGTGAGTACATGAGATTCCATTCCATGTCCCGATGCACCATCCTTCATCGTATGCGATGTCCTATTCCAAGTACACTCTTTTCCATCCCTGGGTTCCAACAATCGGCGCTCTGGAACAAACGTTCTCCACTGTGTGCTCAGGCTACCTTCATGTCGGATGGATGTCCCAGCGTGGGACTACTGGGCTGATGTGTTTCAAAAACTGCTACACCTTGGCAGACTGCCCTCCAGAAAAAGGATCAGTACCCGTTTATCCATTCCCCCACCAGCACTGGGCACTGTGTTTGGTTCCCACTTTGATCATTCTGATGGAAAATAAGGGGTCCGGTTTCCAGCTTCATTTCTTGGGTCACTAGGGACATGGACTGTGTTTTCATTTGCTTTACATTTCTCGTTGTGCAAATCAGCTGCTTGTTCCCTTTGTCTGTTTGTTTCCTGAGGAACTAGTGTGGTCGATTACTCTATCTAAAGACTCTCTGGCTCAGTTTCTATTTGCTGTGATCAGCTACTTGGTACCAGATGACTCTGGATGAGACTCACTCTTCCTCTCATTACCTAAATGGTCCCCTGTTGTCAGAGGACAGCTCACCAACTTCCAGATGTCTTCCAGACCCAGGCCATGTGGGGTGACCCTCTCCTCAACCCCCCTTCCTTTCTCTGTCCTCAGGGCTCAAAGTCATGGCTGCTCAGCCCAGATCGTGTAGGGCTGGCGAGCGCGCTTCATGTGGCTCTAGGTGATGGCATTACTTGGTCACCCAGCATGCGGTGTACCTGTCTCCACCACGTCAGTGCAGGCACAGTCACTGGCATGGCATGAGCACGTGTCAGGTGCAGCAGACGTGGTCTGCTTCCCAATGTTGGTGACCTGAGACGTCACTTTCTGAAAGCACGGCCTCTGGTATTTGATTTGCTCAAAGCTTTGCTCACGCATGGTTTCCCTTTGCCATTGTGACCAACAGGTGTTCACCTTTTTTCTCTAAATGCATTTTTGTCTTGTTGCCTAAAAGAAATGCCAAAGCTTCTTGAAAGTACGGGGTGATGCGTCTGGAGTTTTCTACCCTTACCCACCTATGGAGAAGAGCCTCTATAAGCATGCTAGATGGCCACATACCACCTTTGGCTTAGAAACATCTGAGCTATTGTAGTTTTTATTTACATGCTGTAACTGCCAGCCCCAGACTCTGGTTTGAAACTGCCATGTGGAATTAGCTCCAGCCAGGAAGACTGTAAAAGTACTTGGTGGGGCAAAAAGTGTCACTGTCCCTAGAATGTTCTCTGCACTGGGTGGCCAGAGGGGCCCTACTGCCTCCATGCTGGCCACAGCCTCCCAGGATTTGAGGGAGACAGGAGGGTAGGTATCCCGGCTGAATGGGAAAAAGCCTGAGCATCCCACACCCCTGGGCTGCACCCGCCTTGCCAACCTCTGCTGCCTGTCCTGCATGTCCTGCTCTGTGTTGGTCCCTCACCCTAACCCTGCTCTCTCTACCTCCCCAAACTCCTGCCCCCTTTCAGAAATTGACAGCAGTGACATGTCGGCCCATGTCACCAGCCCCTCTGGCCGCGTGACCGAGGCAGAGATTGTGTCCATGGGGAAGAACTCGCACTGCGTCCGGTTTGTGCCCCAGGAGATGGGTGTTCACACAGTCAGCGTCAAGTACCGCGGCCAGCATGTGACCGGCAGCCCTTTCCAGTTCACGGTGGGGCCACTCGGCGAGGGGGGCGCCCACAAGGTCCGTGCGGGAGGCCCCGGCCTGGAGAGAGGAGAAGCAGGTGTCCCAGGTGAGCATTGGGGCAGGCTTTTTACTTGGGTAGAAGACAAGGGGCCTAGCGGTGTCAGCACCCCGCACCCTTCACCCTATTCCAGAGAAAGACTCAGTGTATGTGATTCCGATGGTGGTTGTTAAGGGGCATTCTTTAAAACAAGGCTTCTGTAGGGGCGCCTGGGTGGGTCAGTTGGTTAAGCATCCGACTTCGGCTCAGGTCATGATCTCACAGTTCGTGGGTTCGAGCCCCGTGTCAGGCTCTGTGCTGACAGCTCAGAGCCTGGACCCTGCTTTGGACTCTGTGTCTCTCTCTCTCTGCTCCTCCCCCACTCACGCTCTGTCTGTCTCTCTCTCTCAAAAATAAATAAACATTAAAAAAAATCTTTTTTAAACAAGGCTTCTGTGGCTAAACATGTTTGGGAATGGCTCGCTGACCCAAAGCTAAACAAGTTTCTCACGGGGGCACTCCTCGGAGCCTATATCATGACTGAGTGTGTGGGCGTCGGAGTGAGGAGCAGACTGACAAAGCTCTTTGTAGAGCATCCTTCAACAATAACATTCCGTGGAACACACTAGAATTCTACAAAACCTATTGTAGTGGTGGTTGCTGGCAGAAAGATCTACAGGGACAAAAATGGAACATTCTCATCTTTTTCTGCCTTAGTTGGTGTGTTCAAAGATGTCTTGTTTCTTATGAACTTAATGTTTTCATGGGTGGTGCTTGGGAAACATCAGTGATTCCTTCCCTTAGGGCCCTGCTTGGGGTTAAAGAAAAAGGCAGCATGTAACCCAGCATCGTTTGAGCAAGAGGGCCTATCTGGGGCTCAGTCACTAACCAGGTGTTTCTTTATCTCAGCTGAGTTCAGCATCTGGACCCGGGAAGCAGGCGCTGGGGGCTTGTCCATTGCCGTTGAGGGCCCCAGTAAGGCCGAGATTACGTTTGATGACCATAAAAATGGATCGTGCGGTGTGTCTTATATTGCCCAGGAGCCTGGTATGTAACCAAGGACCAGCTGAGGACGTTTTCCTTGTAGGGGGATGGTTAGATTGTAAGGAGCAGAATTCTGTCAAGCTAGCTCAATGAAAAGAGGAATTTGTCTCTATGGGCGCATGGGAGCATCTCCTAGAAATCATGTCAGACCTCCAAGGGGCAGGAATTCTTGTTCTCTTGTCCTTCTCTGTTGGCCTCTCTGCCTCCGGCTTTCATTCAACCATGTCGTTCTTTCCACGGACGAGCCTTCTCCACCCATCCTTGGCCACTAGCTGTTGTGGCTTCTCTGAAAGAGTGGCCTCAGCATCTGAGCTCCCTTGAGCGGCAGCTCTTGGCCTTTTGTGTGCCATGGATCCCTCTGGGCATAAAACCTATGGGGACTGTTCTCAGGATAATGTTTTAAAACATATAGAATAAAATACATTGGATTATAAAGGAAATCAATTATACTAAAATGTAGTTATCAAAATCTTCAAGAAATGTGTAACACAGCAACAGATGGTTATCTTCATTAATACATTAAATCGTAGGATTTGGTGATGGTCTATTAGCTACCGCAATTTCAAAATAGTGGTAAGTATAAATGACATGTCAAGTTGTATGTAAAACTGTAAAGTGATGAAAAATGTCTGTGATCTTTGTTGGTGACAAAGTCACAAGTGCTTCTAATGTGCCGTGGTTTCTTGTTGACATTTCTAAAGAAAGGAAATGCTACATTTTAGCTCGAAGTTAGTGAGAATAAAGATAAAATTTTTGTTTCCCCATTCAAGTTTCATGGGTCTCCTGAGCTGTATACACAGGCCATTGGAGAGGGCCTGTGGACCCAGGTTAAGAATCTCTGCCCTTGCCCAACTAAGAGACTCCTATTGGCTCGGCTTCAGCCAGGTGACCTGCCCTCAACCCACCAGCCATGGCCACGGAGCGGGGGTAGGATCTCTTGGAAGACATTTCAATCCTAGCAAAGAAGCAAGAGACTGCTCTGGAACCACCTTCGCAGAATCTCTGAAATGATGGGACTGTCCTGTCCCCACAGGTAACTACGAGGTATCCATAAAGTTCAACGATGAGCACATCCCCGAAAGTCCCTACCTGGTGCCAGTCATCGCGCCGTCCGACGACGCCCGCCGCCTCACTGTTCTGAGCCTTCAGGTGAGACGCAAGGAAGCATCCATCTCATTGGCCACAGGCCGACCAGTGAAGCCCTGGACTCCGGAGGCCGCTTCAATCCCCTCAGTCAAGGGCCCATCCCGGTTTGACCGCACATGCTGCCAACTTATAGGGGAGATTTCCCATGGCAGAGTCAGCCCCCGCCCCCACACTGAGGACAGGAGACAGTTGGGGCAAGTGAACACAGAGCCACAGTCAACGAACACCTCAGCGTTTGAGAACAAGTTTGTTTTTTAAATAGTTATTCAAGAGAAACAAAGGAGGCCTGTTAATAATTGGTTAAGCGATAAGGAGGGCTTTCAAACAGAACAAACACAAGACTAACAGTCCATTGATGTTTTGCCTACTATTTTTGGCTTCCTTTTTGTCAAGTAAGTCAATTGTGATTGATTTTACTATGGTGATTTATTTATAAGTGTGCAAGGCACTGTGTAAGAACTTCATCAGTATTACCTTGTTCAATCCTTGCAACAGCCCGGTCAGTAGGTTTCTCTTGACCCCATTTTAAAGATGGAAAAGCCAAGGTATAGATTGGTTATGGCTACCAGGAGCCAGCTAATATGAGGCAGAGTGAGGTCTCTGTGGCTCCAGAACCTGTGGTTTTAACGGTGGCCTCCTTAATCCCCACCCTGGCACGGTAGCATGTGATTACTGTCTTAAATAGGCTCTTGAATTCAAGGTTGCATTAGAGCCGGCAACCAAACTAAGAACCACTAGAGATGCCTTTGGGTCTTTGCTCAAGACATTGAAAAATAACTAGGTGTCTGCATCAGGAGTAAGCAATTCGGTTGAGGAATAACACCACAATCCCAAAATATGATTTTTGGTTAAGGGGCTTTCCAACTAGCTTTCAGCTACCCCCGGTTCTTAAAAATACTGAATGAAAACCCAGTCCTGTATCTCAGGTTGGTGATGTCATCGGATCTATTTCCATGCATTTGGTTTACATTTCAGATTCTGACCTTACCCTGAGGAGAATTGGAATTGCTAGTTGTTCGAAATATCAGGGAACCCAGACTGACCCCCAAACAAAAATCACGGTCCACAGATTGAAGAGGCCTCATCTGGAGCATACCAAGGGTGCTAGCTGGTCACTGTGGTGTAGATGTTTTTCTTGTGTTTCATTTAAAGGCTTCTTAACAGAAGTTCCTTTTGTGGCCGACTTAACTAAAACCTATGGAGGGAGATAAACCCAGCATTTGTTGAGGGCAAAGAACCGCCCTCATGCATCTCAAAGATTTCTTTCAGATCTTCTGAGGTGTTTATCTCTCTCTTGAGGATTTAGCGGCAAATGGATTCAGGTAATGTATATGGTTCTGTTTCCAAAAACCTGGTTTGGAGAAATCTTCTCCAGAAAACTTTTCTGTAGAGTCCTCTCAACACAATTAGGTCATAAATATTTGAGTAAGTGTGCAGCAGGCTGTGTATCCGTCAGGCGTTTGTAACTAGCTGCTACGGTAGAAGGGACGAGTGTCAGCTTGTCCTGTTTTTCCTGGGTCACTTGGTGCTGAGTGATACGTAAATTATTTATCGGAGATTTGCTCGAGGCCTGCAGGCCCACATCTGGTGCTGGTTAGGAAAAGAGAGGCATGTATTGTTTTGTCCTGCTTTTAAGACTTTTTAGAAAATTGGAGTCGGCTGACATTTTGTGGAGGAAGGGTTGATGGGCTGGGGGCAATCTGGTGATCAAAGATTCCTTAATTTTGGGTGCAGTCCTCGCTCCCCAGTCTGTAAGCTCTGGCACAGCACAGTGTAATAGGATGTTCTACAACAATGGAAATGTCTCACATCTCCCCTGTGCAATGTGGTAGCCACTGGCCACATGTGGCTATTGAGCACTTGAAGTGTTGCTAGTGTAACTGAGGAACCAAATCTTTAACTTTATTTAATTTAACTGATTTAAATGTAAAAATATATAGTCACATGTGGCTAGTGACTACCAAATTAGGCAGTGCAATTTCAGTGCCTTGTTACAGAAATGTGGTCCCGGGTCAGCAGCCTTGGCATTGCCTGGGAATTTATTTATTTATTTGTTTGTTTATTTTTAATTTTTTTTTTTAATATTTACTTACTTTTGAGAGGGAGAGAGAGAGAGACACAGAGAGACAGAGCGAGAGCAGGGGAGGGGCAGAGAGAGAAGGAGACACAGAATCCGAAGCAGACTCCAGGCTCTGAGCTGTCAGCACAAAGCCCGATGCGGGGCTCAAACCCACAAACCGTGAGATCATGACCTGAGCCAAAGTCGGACACTCAACCGACTGAGCCACCCAGGCGCCCCTCGCTTGGGAAATTTATTAAAATCCTAGAATCTCAAGGCTCCTGGGTGGCTCAGTCCATCAAGTGTCTGACTCTTGATTTCAGCTCAGGTCATGATCTCAGTTTGTGAGTTCAAGCCCTGCATTGGGCTCTGTGCTAATAGCAAGGAACCTGCTTGGGATCCTCTCTCTTCCTCTCTCGCTCTCTCAAAATAAACTTAAAAAAAAAAGACATTTATGAAAAAAGGAAAGACAAATGGTACCATTCAGCAGTCTAAGTTTTGAAAACTACCCTGGGGGCACCTGGGTAACTCAGGCAGTTAAGTGTCCAACTCTTGATTTCTGCTCAGGTCACGATCTCATGGTTCATGAGCTCAAGTCCCAAGTTGGGCTCTGTGCTAAAAGCGAGAAGCCTGCATGGGATTCTCTCTCTCCCTCTCTCTTTGCTCCTCCCTGCCTCTTGTTCTCTTTCTCTCTCTCTCTCTCTCTCTCAAAAAAAAAAAAAAAAAAAAAAAAAAAAAAATCCTAGACTCTCAGGCTGTCCTCAGACCCCCAGACCTACTGGATCAGAATCTGTATTTTAACAAGACCCCCCCAAGTTCTTCAATCACACAGTGAGGAGTGGCTGTCCAATCAAGTTTATATCAAAACTGCTAACTTGTAAAATTTTGCAGTTCAGGACTGGCCAATCTTAAAATATCTTAAGCATATGGGACACCTGGGTGGCTCAGTCGGTTGAGCATCCGACTCTTGATCTCAGCTCAGGTCTTGATCTCAGGGTAGTGAGTTCAAGCCCCACACAGGGCTCTGCACTGGGCGTGGAGCCTGCTTTAAAAATATGTATCTGTATCTTAATCATCTAGATCTCTAATCCCTTCCTCCCAGAGCATGGAGGGTGAAACTTACCCAGTGAAGAGTGAAAGCTATCCTTTTCCCTATTGTGTTTTCAGCGGGGTACAGACAACTTCTAAATGCTTATTAATATTTAACGATTTTTTAGTCTTTCTGTGTACAGGTCGGGCCCTGTGCTGAGTGCTTCAAATGCATAACTTTATTTCATCCTCACAGTAGCTCTCTGGTATATATTTGGTTATTGTGCCCATTTTACAGATGAGGAAACCAAGACTCAAAGGTTAAACAACTTACGTAGCCAGGAAGTGGTAGTCACCTAGGTCCTGCTGATTCTTAACCATATATAGCCCTTTACAAGTTTGTTAAATGTTGTCTCCATTCCTACCCTTGAGATAAAAAAGAGCAATGATATAAAACTTTGTTCATGTTGGTGACTACATGGTTTTGTCAGCTGCCAGGCTCCTCTTAAAAGGGGGCCCTTGGGGCATCACTTAAGTGTCTATTTTGGCTCAGGTCATGATCTCACCTTTCATGAGTTGAGGCTCTGCGTGGGTAGTGTGGGGCCTGCTTGGGATTCTTTCTCTCTCCCTCTTTCTCTGCCCCTCCCCCATTTGTGTGCGCATGTTCACAAGCTCGCTCGTGAGCTCTCTCTCTCTGTGAAAATAAATAAACTTTAAAAAGGTAGGGTGGGGGGGATGGGACTTCCTTTTTGACCTGGAAGACACTGGGTTTTCTGGTTGTCCAGGTCTTGTTTGGGATGCAGAAACTATATAGTTTTGTTAACCAGATGACTGAGTCTCCGAATCAAGTAACTGTTTCTTCCAGCACGAATCAAGGCGCTAGACCACCCCACTGAGTGTCTCTACTCTCTTCTATTTAAAACCAGAAGCGTGCAACAAGCCACCTGCTCTTCTGTCGTCACATGTTATAAGGATAAACCTTCTGGGCCTATTTGCATGAGAACTGTCCCCTGGAGTCCCGGGTCGGGTCAGTGTATGCCACCAAAGGCCAAACACCAAAGGCCATAACTTGTTTAATGTATTAAATTCTCAGGAATCGGGATTAAAAGTTAACCAGCCAGCCTCCTTTGCTATAAGGTTGAATGGGGCGAAAGGCAAGATTGATGCAAAGGTGCACAGCCCGTCAGGAGCCGTGGAGGAGTGTCATGTGTCTGAGCTCGAGCCAGGTAAGCCAGAGGCAGGGCGTGCAGGTCCCGGCATCTGCACCTCCCCAAGGCACATTTCTACAAACGTGCTCCCCAGCAGAGGACTAATGAGCCTCACGGAGGCCAGCCAGCCTTCAGATTCCCTTCTGTTGTTGTTGCCAGGCGTTGTTTACAAATCAGGGT
This sequence comes from Panthera uncia, assembly GCF_023721935.1. Taxonomy (NCBI): domain Eukaryota; kingdom Metazoa; phylum Chordata; class Mammalia; order Carnivora; family Felidae; genus Panthera; species Panthera uncia. The sequence goes on from NC_064816.1 coordinate 25,066,009, forward strand.
ATAAACATTTGCCAGGGACAGGGAGATGCTTTGGGATCTAGCCTTCCATTTCTTTTTTCTAAACAAATACTGCTTTATTTTCGGTTGTTTTTCAGATTCCTTTCACATTACATTCAATCGTGATTTTTTTCTCATATTTTAACAAAATCTTACAGATTTTTGTTACGTTATTGACCTTATGACATGAGTAAGTACCATTTGATCTCACTTTACTCCGAGGGAAAAGTGCATTGAGGTTCATCCCTAAATTTAAATTTCAAGGAATCTGTGTCTCTAGTATGCTTAATAGCATAAGATTTTCCTGCCTGCTCCCTTGATGTACAGAATTCTCTGACATAATCAATGTTAACTAGCCGTTTTGCCAGGGAACATGTATTAAGTGTGAGAGACTTGGCAAGACGGTAAGGCATGATGCCTGCCCTCGAAGAGGGGCTCAGAATGCACTGTGGACCTGGCCAGAAGCCTGCAGTGCCCTGGAGAGGACCCCAGGTGGTCACCAATGCCACAGGAGAACCAAGAACCAAATGGCAAAAATGATCAGGGCAGGAGAGAAAAATAGTTTCTGTTGGTGAGGCCCAGAGGGCTTCTCAGAGGAAGTGACAGTGAATGTGGGCCCCGAAGCTTGAGGAGGAACCCTGTGATCACTGCCTTTATTGGGCATTTGTTGTGTGCCCTGCCACATGTACAGTGAAGGTAGACATCTGGAGAGTTGGGGGGAGAACAGGTCTGCCTCCCAGGTGGGAGGGCTTCATGGAGGAAGGGGTGTTCAGGCGGTGCATGGCGGATGGATATTCTCCGTGTCCATTTCAGTTGACAGATTATTTTGCCACATGCCGTGACCCAAACACACGGTGAAAAACCTGGCTGTTGCCCTGGCGGGGGGCACCTGCTAGCTTAGAGCTTAATTCAGAAGCATTAATGCTGGTTAGAACCAACTTTTTTCCCCTTCAAGCGGCCAAGTAGAGCAACTCTGTGAGAAGTGAGCTTTTCATAAAGCAATCTCCTGAGACAGACACCAGAAAGGATGAAACCTAGAATTGGAGATTTGGATGCATTTCCCAAAGGGTTGACAAGGGACACAGAAATAGGCCCCCATCTGGTTTTGAAATGCAACATACTGGGTGCCAGGCTTCCAGTAGAGCTGTTGTCTTATGGTTTAAAATTCACCATCTCAGGCTGGCCTTCCATCCATCGTCCTCACCTCACGTGGTAGTGTTTGCGTCCTCGGCTTTACCCTGTGCTTTGCTCGCTCTCCTAGATAAGTATGCCGTTCGCTTCATCCCCCACGAGAATGGCATCCACACGATCGATGTCAAGTTCAACGGGAGCCACGTGGTTGGAAGCCCCTTCAAAGTGCGTGTCGGGGAGCCTGGACAGGCGGGGAACCCTGCCCTGGTGTCTGCCTATGGCGCGGGGCTCGAGGGGGGCACCACAGGTAACACACTACCTCCGCCTCTCGTCTCTGACTGAGCCAGCGGGCGCTCATCAAGCTTCGGGAAACCTTTTCCACACTCTCCTCAGGGAAGCTGCAGTAATGTGCACTTGGGGCCCTTGCTCTCCAGGGTTGTTTTGGGACGTGTGGTTTGGCCCACAATAAGTCCAGAGCAAGGCCTTGATGACCGTGTTATCAACCTCATTACTGTTTGCTATGCTTTGCCTGTCTTCCTTGGCCTCGTGCCTTGACTTCAGGGCCGGGACACTGATCATGATGGATTGCAGCACCCCATCTTTTCCTTTTGAGGGTTTCTTTGCCTGCACCGAACTCAGTGTGTGTAATGGGCCTCCTGGGAGGTCTCCTACCATTGGTTCCATCACACAGTCCCTGGGCTCCCAGAAACAACCTTGAATCGACAGTAGGACCTGTCATAGCCTCCTCCTTTTAATTTCCGGTCCTAACAGAGAAGGAGAAAAGATGGTGGCAGAGCTCTAGAGCTCTTTGGGCTTGTTACGATTTGTTTTTAGTCTTTGCCATGGACGGAACACGTTTGACTGTGGAAGAGACAGGCAGCTAAGACATATGGAAACGGGACTGGCTCCGTCTCCTTGCTTCTCCCTCCCTCCATATAGAACAAAAGGAAACACCACTGGCAGTTCTGGAGAGGACCTTCTGACGTCCTCATGCTTGGTCGCTTGGTTGCTTAGCTGGTTCATTTGTTAAGAAGGTAGCATATCGTTTTGCTTCTATTTTACAGAAACAATCTTGTTGCACATGTTGTGCAACATTTTTTGCCTGACATCTTTTGTTTTTTAATGTTTATTTATCTTTGAGAGAGACAGAGTGCGAGTGGGGGAGGGGCAGAGAGAGAGGGAGACACAGAATCCGAAGCAGGCTCCAGGCTCCGAGCTGTCAGCACAGGGCCTGATGCGGGGCTCGAACTCACATACAGTGAGATCATGACCTGAGCTGAAATCGGATGCTTAACCGACTGAGCCACCTGGGTGTCCCTCACTTGACATCTTAAAGAACTTTCTGTGTCAAAACACAGATCTACCCGCCTTGTAATGGTGGCAGTTAGTGTTCATACCATGAACCTACAGGTGGGCATTGGGTGGGTCACTGGTATGGAGTGCCAGCATGGGGAGCTTATCCAGTCACACTTCTCTGCAGGACATGTCCGTAGACACAGACTCACTGGGACACAGTTTGCACTAGGTGTTACTTTTTTTTTTTTCATGTTTTTATTTTTGAGAGAGAGTGCGTGAACAGGGGAGGGGCAGACAGAGGATTTGGAGCGGGCTCTGTGCTGACAGCAGAGAGCCTGATGCAGCGTTTGAATTAAAAAACCATGAGATCATGACCTGAGCTGAAGTTGGACGCTTAACCGACTAGAGCCACCCAGGCACCCCTGCACTGGGTATTACTTTGGGCCTTTGGAAGGCAACCCAGTCCCAGGCTTGAGTCCCTCATGTGTATGCATTTTGATCTAGTCTCCCCCGATGCTGCAAGGGGGTTAGAGCAGACCTGCCTCCCACTGGGCGACGGGATGAGTGGCTGTAGTTACCTGGCATCCAGCCCTAGGGAGCCAGTGTCTTAAGTGGCCAAGGGGCCCTGCCCAGGTGCAGGAGTGACTGACGGGCTGGCATGCCACCCCAGAACTCTGGTCAAAGCAGTAGCCTCGGCAGAACCACCCACAGGGGTGGTGTAAGTGCTTCTGGACTCCCCAGGCCCATCCAGTCTGCCTCCACACTGAACTCTGGGCCAGCAGCTTGCCCCTTATAGGAGGCATGGTAACACTTCACCCTAAGCCATTACATTTTACAGATGAGGAAAGTGAGGCTCAGAAACGTTGAGTCACTCCCTAAGCTTACTTAGCTGAAAGAGCACAGGACCAGGAATCAGTCCAGGTCCATGACTCAAAGCCTATGCCCTTAACCCCGGTGCTTTGCTGCCTCTCTCAGTGGCTGGCTCGCTCAGAGGTAGTGACTGCACCTGTGGCCCAATTTGTGGGGTATCCTAAACCAGGACCCCTGTTCTCCCAGCTGCCCTGGAACGTTTCCCGGGCAGTAGTGCAGGCGTTTGGTCCCCGGCAAACCACACACCATTAAAGACCATGTGGGGCCCTCCTGGCCTTTGGAACCATGCATGCCTTGGTCCAGGTCCCACAGCAGCCACTGAGGTCTCCTGCAGCTGCCAGCAGCCACCTCACCCTCCTGCTGGGTCACACCTGCTGCGCTCGGGCCTCTCTTGCTTCCTCTTGGCTGTTCGCATGCCTTCTCGGGAGCTTGGGTTTCAGGCTGTGCTTTGCAAGCGCTAGATGCCACTGAGAGAAGGGGCCCGTCTTGCAGGGAAACTCCCAGCCAGGAGGGAGAGGTACAGAGCAGTCCTGTTTTGAACCCTGTGTAAATATTGCTCTTGTCAAGGGGAGGGCGTCTTGTTTTTCTAGCCCTCCTGCTCCCAAGCCTTTTCCCAAATATCCATCCCAAGATTACACAGCTGTAGTGTGCATGGAATGAAAAGGTATCTGTGCTTGGCTGCTAGAGGGCCTGGCATCCTGACCTTCAGAAAAAAGCAAACTCTCTGTGTTTTTATGGGTAGGCTTGCTGTATCTCTTGGCGTGAGCTTGAAATGGCCCATTCTGCAGGTTTTGGAGCAGGGGAATGTGATGAATTTGGGGTGGGACTTTCTGTTGCAGAGGAGTTGAGAGGTCAAGAGTTAGACCAGGGAGTTCTAGACACTCCGGATTGGGAGAGCAGCCTGAAAGGCTCCAGCATCAGCAGGGTGCACGAGGGGGATCGGAAGAGCCCCCTTCCCTCCCGGACCCCTCGCCCACCTTCACGATGGAGTAGTGCTGCAGTAAACATGCACTGAACTCACAAGAACTCAGCCGTGCATCTGCGGGGTTGGGGGGGAGGACTGCTATGCCCGAGACGTTTGGGGTACGTATTGGTTCTAGCTGGAGGCAGTGGACAGAGGGACTCCTGCGTGTGGATTTTCTTTCTCCTGACTTCTCTCAGACAAGTGCCTTAGGTCCAGGCTGGGCAGATCTTGTGTTTACATCCCAGCTCTGCAATTCCCCAGCCGTGTGACTTGGCGCAAGAGATTTGACCTCACCGAATCTCCACTTCCTTCCTGTAAAATGGGATTAATGAAGGAGCCTGCCCGATAGGTTGTTCCAGGTAGCTCTTGCCCTGTGATTCCTTAGTTGCCTTTTCCCACCTCAGCTCCCCTGTCTTTCCGAGCCCTCACAGCCAGGATTCACGGATCTTTCTCAGGAACCGAGCAACTTGTTAAAATCGGTGGGGCTTCACTACAGCCAGGTCTTTTCATCTTTACTTCAAAAATATCTTTCCTTATCATTGCCTTGCAGCTACTTCCTGGAAATGCCGTCCCCTTGTTGATCAACACCCCTTCCTTCCCCGCACAGCCTCGCTCTGCAGCTGCTGCATGAGAGGCTTCTTGGCTCTACAGTTCAGAAATAAGATTGAGATAGTTGGGGGTGGGGGAGTTGCGCCTGGGACAGGAGCCTCAGGAGCTTCCAGAAGCAGCTGGGTTTGTGTGTTTGGGGGTTGCATGATAGCAGCGCCTTTGTCTTATTGATAGCCAGAACAATAATTCTTTCTCTGGCTTAGGAGCTATAATTAAACCAAAATAGTTCCCAGCTGGGGTGGCATCTAGGGCTCTGGAAAAAGCACTGCCCGGCACAAGGATGCTGTACCAGGGATGGCCCATAGAGGGCGCTGTAGCCAGCAGCCCTCACCCACCACCTCCTCCCCTCTCTGGACTGCAAAGGGCCTGCTGGAGTGCGGACTTTTGCAGGGCATTGGGCTCAGGCAGGAATGCCAGCATGGTCACTGGTCGGCTCAGGTCTTCTTTCATCACAAGGCAGGATGTCTGTGCAGGAGGTCCCCCAGCCAGTCAAGAGGCTCCAGAGCCACACAGGCTGGTTTGCAGCGCTGACTGGCAAGTGCCTGAACCTCCCTGAGTCCCTGTCATTTGTCAAACAGGAATCACTGGGCACCTAACATGATGCTTAGTATGAGATCTGGAGCCTGAGCGGTGCAAGTGTAGCTCAGTTAGCGGGAGCTGCTGGTTTTGGCCCTGTTCTTATTGCTGATGTTCGTGGCAAAGTGGGGGGCCGGCAGATCCTAGCAGTTGCCCCGGTCTTCAGCATGGAGCCTGGGGCAAGGATCCTGCCAGGGAAGAAGGAGATGCTGGGCCTGCTCAGCTTCTCCAGTCCACGCAGAGGAGAGAGGAAAGGTCAGACGGGCCCACACATCCCCCACCCACTGGAGGCAGGGCTGGGCCCTGGCAGCTGAAACAGTGCTTCAGACCCACAAGGATGGCTCAGGCTTCTTGCTCTCAGCCACTGCTCGTGACCAGAGGAGAGAACAGGGTGTCCTGGCTGTTGGTGCTGGTGGGCGAAATGTCAGCCACACTCTTGCCTCCGCCTTGGAAAGGGCCTGAGGCCCTCCGTGTCAGGAGCTCAGAGCTAGTACCAGGGGTTTCCCTGCCACTCGCCCCCCCCCCCCCCCCCCCCCCCGCCCCCGTGAGGGAACCTATGTGTGTTTCCACCACTGCTTCTCTGCCCCTGGGAAAGCTCTGCACACCACACCCCCTCATCCCTCCAAACCATCAGTAAGACATTCCCTTTTCCTTTCTCCCAGGTATCCAGTCTGAATTTTTCATCAACACCACCCGAGCAGGGCCAGGGACATTATCTGTCACCATTGAAGGACCCTCCAAGGTTAAAATGGATTGCCAGGAAACCCCAGAAGGGTACAAAGTCATGTACACCCCCATGGCTCCTGGAAACTACCTGATTGGTGTCAAATATGGCGGGCCCAACCACATTGTGGGCAGTCCTTTCAAGGCCAAGGTGACAGGTAACAAGCAAACAGCTTTGAAGTTACTCTTTTTCTCTGTGGAGCTTGTCTTGTCAGATTGTCAACAGAGTTACTTGATACTAGAAACTTTGGGTAATTTTAGATACGTTGAATCTAACGTTGACTCTTGAATATAAAGAAATGGTAGGACACGTTCAGGGGGGTAAACACCTTTAGAAGCCCGTGGGGTAGGTACTGGCGTCAGCCTGCTACAAAATAAGTTGGCAGAGTAGGAGTGTAGAAGTTGAAAAATCATATTTTCTGTTTTTGACAGAAAAGAAATATTTACATATTTGAAATCTTCGAGACCTGAAAAATTTCTTTATTTCTTTTACTTTATTTAAAAAAAAATTTTTTTAATGTTTGTTTATTTTTGAGAAAGAGAGAGAGGGCGTGAATGTGGGAGGGGCAGAGAGAGGGAAACACAGAATTTGAAGCAGGCTCCAGGCTCTGAGCCGTCAGCACAGAGCCCGACATGGGGTTTGAACTCACGAGCCATGAGATCATGACCTGAGCCGAAGTTGGATGCTTAACCGACTGAGCCACCCAGGTGCCTCATCTAACCTTTAAAATAATCAAAGGTTTTATTAAGTTTATAAAAATGTGGTCCTTCAGAACACTAGAAAAAATACGAGTCAAAACCACCCTACAGGGGCGCCTGGGTGGCGCAGTCGGTTGAGCGTCCGACTTCAGCCAGGTCACGATCTCGCGGTCCGTGAGTTCGAGCCCCGCGTCAGGCTCTGGGCTGATGGCTCGGAGCCTGGAGCCTGTTTCCGATTCTGTGTCTCCCTCTCTCTCTGCCCCTCCCCCGTTCATGCTCTGTCTCTCTCTGTCCCAAAAATAAATAAAAAACGTTGAAAAAAAAAATTAAAAAAAAAAAAAACCACCCTACAGCCCAGGGCCCAAGGTAATCACCGTAAATGTTGCGGTAAATCCCTTCTGCGTGTCTCTACTTGGTTCACGGTTATAGGCATAGTATAGATTCATTGCAGAAAAATTAGAAGATTCGGATAGAAAAATCATCCTCTCACACGCAGAGAGAACCATTTTTGGTATTTTGTTATATGTTCTCCCCAGCGGGTAATGTTGCTTTCACATTGCTTATACATAGAGTATTTTATATCTATATAAATGGAAAGAAGTGAATCCTGCCGGGTGGCAGTAGGCTACGTGGGAGGAATTTCTGGGATTTGGAGGACATTGTGGGTGTGAGATGGGGAAATGGTGATGTTTAGATTCAGGTGTTGGGGTGAGATGAGGACGTGGTGGCTTTTGTATCCAGCTGTTGGGGTGCATGGACTTTCCTGGGGCTTCTGCCCGGGGTGCTCACCTCTTCCAGCTGAGAGGACCCACTTGCTCTGGCCGTTCACTTCTCCCTCCCTCCCTTCCACGTCCTAGGCCAGCGTCTGGTCAGCCCTGGCTCAGCCAACGAGACCTCATCTATTCTGGTGGAGTCCGTGACCAGGTCATCCACAGAGACCTGCTATAGCGCCATCCCCAAGGCCTCCTCGGACGCCAGCAAGGTGACCTCCAAGGGGGCAGGGCTCTCAAAGGCCTTTGTGGGCCAGAAGAGCTCCTTCTTGGTGGACTGCAGCAAAGCCGGTAGGTAGCCCGGTCCCGCTCAAGGGTCGGGGTGGAGGCAGGCCGGGCACCCTGTGCTGACTTGGGTCTTCCCTGCAGTGCCCACCTACCCCTGCCACCCAGCCACTTGGAAGTAACCTTGTTCATCACCCCATTGTCCTGCACTTAGTGTTTTTAAGTGATTTTCCTCTCTGTTGCCTCTTGATTCTTTCAGATGCTCTCAAGATAGACAGGAAGGGTGGCATTATCCCCATTACAGATGGGCAAACTGAATCAATGATCTGGCTCCTTCTGTGCCGATAATTGCTTTAACTGCAGTTTGAACTTGGGTATTTATTTGGGTGTCAGTGATTAGTTGCCTGGGTTCTGGCTTCTAGCACATCTGGGCTGGAAACTTGGCTCTACTACTCCCTCCTCCCTCCTCCCTTCCTCCTCCCTCTCTCCTTCCCTCCCTCCCTTCTTCCTTCCTTCTTCCCTCCCTTCCTCCCTCTCTCCCTCCCTCCCTTCTTCCTTCCTCCCTCTCTCCCTCCCTCCCTTCTTCCTTCCTCCCTCTTTCCCTCCCTCCCTTCCTCTTCCCTCTCTCCTTCCCTTCCTCCCTCTTTCCCTCCCTCCCTTCCCTCCTCCCTCTCCCTCCCTTCCTCCCTTCTTCCTCCCTCTCTCCCTCCCTTCCTCCC